>NC_050458.1:20274661-20574661 GCF_903995425.1 Onychomys torridus | reverse complement strand
GTCAGTTTCTCTCTCTCTCTCTCTCTCTCTCTCTCTCTCTCTCTCTCTCCTTTTTACTTTCTGTCATTGAAGAATGTTTTAGTCTATGATGCTATTTTGGGGACATTCTGTAGGGAGCAGGAAATAAACATGTAGATTCAATCTGCCATATGGACACAGATGTTCCAAAATTACTTTGTGATATAATTTGATGGAACTCCTGTGGGAAAGTGTTCTGAAATGAGGTTAAACAACATATTTTCCCCATAAAAATCAGAACTGGGAAGAACATTCCAACAATGACTCTGTAAAATGCTCAGAACATTCTTACCACAAACATCCATAACACTACATGACATTATAAAAAACAATCATTCTGGGGGTGCACACATTGGCCAGAGTAGGCCAGCTTGTATGTATTTATTCTTGCAAAGCTGCCACAGATTTGTAAAACAACAGTGCTATTTCATGTCTTTTTGTATAAAAGAAGTCTACCACTGTGAGCGTCTCAGTTGGTGAGAACAGTTATTCGATGAGCAGGGATGGCCAGAATATACAGCAATTGTTTTGCTGCAGAATTAATTCAATATAAAATATAAACTCATAACAATGATTTTCATAAGTGACTTGTCAGTATAGAAATAAACACTCATGTTAAGGACTCATTGGTTGTTAATGAAATGCCCTCTGTGATTTGAATGGGAAGTGTCCCCAGCCTCATGTGTTTGAGTATGTGGTCCCCAACTGGGGACACTGTTTTGGGAGGTTATGGGACTGGAGGGGTGGGAGGTATTGCTGGAGGATGTGCAACACTGAGGATAGGCCTGCCAAGATCCTAGATTGGGTACACTTCGGCCCAAGGTTTTTGCTTTTTCTCTGCCACTGTGATATGATAGGTCCCACTACCAGTAATGGAGCTGTTCCAGCCATGACACTGCCCACCATGATGGAATGAATCCAAAGCAAATATTCTTCCCCTACATGTGGTTGTGTAAGATATGTGGTCATAGTAACTTAAAAGTAACTGAAAGAATACCAAATAAATTCAATGGAGTAAATGACAGTTTTGTTAACAATTGGTACTGGAAAATTATACACATACATTAAGATGAACTATATCTTATATATACAGAAAATATACTCAAAATTATAGAACAAAATACATGAAGATCTTTATGATCTTTACCTAGGCAGAAAGTTCTCACTACACAAAATTCCATTTTATGAAAAGTTATAAATTATACTACATCAAAAGTAGAAACATTAGAGGCTCAAGAGATGCATTTGCTGTTCTAACAGAGGACCTGAGTTTGAGTCTAAGCACCTATACTGGGTAGTTCTCAACTTCCTACAACTCCAGTTTCTGGAGATCCAATGCCCTCTTCTGTCCCCTGCATGCACCTGCATGCATGTGGTACACATATGCACACTAAGCACACATACATACACATAAAATTAATACTTAGAAACTAGAAGCATTAGTGTAGAAAAGTACCACTTAAAACAAACATGGACAGGACATAGAGTGAAAGAAAATATTTGCAAATCATGTATCTATCATCCAACTACATAAAGAAAGTATTTACAAATTATATAGTCCATAAAGCACTTGTGCCCAACTAAGCAGTAATATATATATGACCAATTAAAAATCAGCAAAATGTACAGACACAGCAACAAAAATAAATAGTTAATATATATAAAATATATAGTATATCCATTCTTTAAATCCCAAAGAGATTATTATAAATAGACAAAAGTTTGCATCATCAAAGTTAATCTGACGTTACTCGTTTTGGGGCAGGATGAGGTAACCTGAAGTAATCATTGATTAATTGTTGTGATGTATAGTGATAGAGTTCCTTTGGAAATCAATTTGTTAGCTTTTTAGGAAAGTTGAATGTAAACTTCACACACAGATCTAAACAACTGAACTCCTAACTATCTACTTAAGAGAAAGAAAGTTGTGTAACCACACTAATTCTTATAGATAAAGGTTCCTGATAATGTTGTTAATAATAATAAAAAACTTGTCCAAAATTGTGAGGATACACCAACCAGTGAGTAGATAAAAAGAACATGTCATTTCTTTCCAGTAAAATGTGAAATAACAGTTATGTAAGCTGGTTAGTAATGAATACAAACGTGGATGCTATCTCTCCAAACTGTACTAAGTAAAAAAAAGACACAAGTACACATTATATGACCCCTTTAAAGATGAAATTTATTTTAACAGTAAGGGTGTCTGATTACCTAGAATCTAGAAAGAGAGCAGGAGCTGATTGATGAACACAACTTTTAGAGGTGAGGGCTGTATTATAAAAGTGGATTACAACTATGCATACGTAACTACATAAATGTACTAAAATCAAACTCTCCACTGAAAATCAGTTAATTGTAAAATATATAATTCGTACCTCCATAAAACTGTAAAATAACTGTCATGAAAATTGCATCCAATGCTCTTGGGATGATTATAAGTTCAAGTAGTATTTATTAGCCCAGGATCAGTCAATTAGATAAATCTTTACTTTTGTGAAATGTCCTTGTAAAGTCAGTAAGTAAGAAACCTTAAACTTGTTTTCAGTTCTCTAAGACCAGATTCAGTAAACCCAAAACTTGTCTATAAAAAACCTTCCAGTCAAGCTAATTGATATGAAATAGATGAAAGACAAACATTAACATGGACATACAACTCAAATTTATGATTTATATCTAATTATGACATTAATTACAAATTAATTATATTAACAATCACAGGAATTCCAACCAGATTTACTTACAAAAGGATCAATATCTTCTTCTGATGCTGATGGAGTTGGAGGTAAGTCATTGATTTTCATTATTGTTGTACAGTGATTAATTACATAGCAATATTTTGATGTATATTGGTTAAATTAGCATAGATTATTACATGGACACATAATGAGAGTTTGATCTTGAATGATAGTTATTTGTAATGATAATGCCTTCATTCATCCACATAATATTACTTATTAGATACAATGATAAGTTATGTGGATTTTATTCACAGCAGTGAATGAAGGAGTCTTTTTCATTAGAGATTTATCTTCACTTTATTGCAGTCCAGAGAAAGATAAAAGCAATTGCCATTAGGAAGAAGCTTACTTTATACCAATACAGCATAACATATAATCTACTGTAATATTCTAAATAAATACTAGGCCTGCAGTTGTCATGGAGACTTAGATGTGATGTACCTTACCTAGGATTAATGGCCAGGACACATTTCCTATGGGATTGTGGAAAGCCTTGTTGGAGTTTTCTGGTATGATGGGGAGAATAAAGGGAAAGTATTCTACATAGGTGAAAAGCACATGTGGTGTCTTAGTTGAAGGATAGGAAGAGGTATGGTGGGGGGGACTGGAGAAGTTCATCGAAATTAGAGTTGAGGACTTACAGGCTCAAGGAGGTACAAGGTCCAGGTAAGGGAAAGTTGCTGGAGGGTGCTGCCCATGATGCTAAGGATTCAGAGTATCTTAGGAGCAATGGCAACCTATGCAAGATTTTTTTTAAAAAATGCTGCCACTATTAGAAATAAAACAAAGATTGTGAAAGATGCATCCGAAGTGGAATTTCACTGTCTTCCTGAAACAGAAACCAGAAAGAGGTTTGGAGTTGTAGCTTGATGTAGAGCACCTGTTTCATCTATCCAAAGCTCCTAGGTTGGTCTCCAGCACCACAAAAAAAGAAAATAAAATGCTTTGAAAGTTTACCTAGGTGGATTAATGAAATTAGAGGTGCTTTACTTGCTTATGTTTGGTATTGTTTACCTTTACCTCAGTTTTTATTTGTTCTTTGAGAATTTTGTGTAATGTATTTTTTTAATTAAGAAATTTTTTCATTCATTTTACATACCAACCACAGATCTCCCTCTCTTCCTTCCTCCTGCCTCTCCAGCCTCCCCTGCCAACCCACCCTCCATTCTCTCCTCCAACAAAGTAAAACCTTTGGGGAGTCAGCAGGGCTTGATACATTCAGTAGAGGCAGGCCCAAGCCCCTCCCCCTGTATCAAGGCTGTGCAAGGTGTGCCACCATAGGTAGTGGGTTCCAAAGAGCCAGCTCATAATATTTGCCTCCAGTGTCAGAAATTCCCATTTCTCTATCCACTCAACTTTGTGTCCTCTTTTCTTTTATTGTTTTAAATAGAAGTGAGATATGTGATTTCCATATACTCTGGGATGTGTGGCCTTCTACTGGAGCATGGTCAAATTACTGGGGGCCATGCCCTTACAGAAAACTGACTTTCCCCTTTCTAGCAGCTCCCAATAGCTCCTTTCTAGAGGTGGGCCTGGGACTTTATTCCTATCTCCCCTCTCCACTGGGATTGTGTCTGCCTTGAGCTTGGGCAGGTCTTGAACACACTGTCACAAATGCTATGAGTTTGTGCAGTTGCCCTACTCTGTTTGGGCAGCATGGTTTTTCTTGTAGTCATTAACCAGCTCTGGCTCTTAAAATCTTTCCACCCCTACTTTACTGTTGATTCTCTAGAATAGAGGCTGCGAGATATATGTCCCATTTACGATGGAACATCCCCCAGTCTCTCATTCTCCATGCCTTTATCAGTTGTGGGTCTCTGCATTATTTATTAACTCCTGTAAAAAGATTCTCTGATGGTGGTTAAGAGATGCGCTCATCTATGAACATAAGGGTAAGACATTAAAAGTTGGTTTGATACCATGCCATTTCTCAGAGTAACAGTAGATGTTTCTTCTCTGACCCCTTTTACCTGTTTATCTACAGGTTCTTGGCATTGATAATGTCCTACATAGGGTTTTGACTTGTGAGATGGGGCTTAGATTCTCTCAGAAAGTGGTTGACTATTCCCATGACATCCAATGCTACTATTACACAAGTGCGCCTGTTTTGCCAGCTGGACCATTATTGGAGCTCACGGAGTTCACAGCTGAGTAAGACTCATGATTATCTTTATCCTTTGGTAGCATACAGAACACTTTCTAGTGCTAGGAAATCAAGAAATGAAGTCCATATTTTATAACTGCAAAATTCTTTGATGCTCTGGGCAAGCATGAAAAGGAAAACGATGCCTCACAAGACTTTTTTTTTTCCAGAGCTGAGGACCGAACCCAGGGCCTTGCGCTTGGTAGGCAAGCGCTCTACCACTGAGCTAAATCCCCAACTCCGACTTTTTTTTCACATCTTTCAAGGCATTTTTTTTTTTTTTTTTATTCTTTGTACTCAGCTTCAGTACATGGTAACTTCTAAATTGTTTTTTACTCTCCAGGACAAAAAGATGATTAAACTGAATGTATTTAATAGAAATTATATTTAACAGTAGATGTGATAACATTGTAGAGGCCTGGGCCTAGTTTTTAGTTCTGTCACAGAGTTTGCTTCTTGGATGGTTGTTTACTTGTTCTACATCTTAGCTTTCCATTTTGCTTGCAAACATCAAGACTGAGGCCCAAGCTCTCCCTACAGAGAGTAGAAACAAAGGTTCATTGCACTGGATGCAGGACAAATGGGCAGGCAAAAGCTGAATGCTAACAAGCATCTTTGCTCCTTCGCCAGCTGCGCTTGGGGTCAGAGATCAGTGTTCTCCCATACAGTCGCTCTTACACTCCCTTTACCCATTGTTTCTGAAGAGCAGCAGACGGTTGGACTTCCACACATTCCAGACAGTGTGAGGCTGACAGGCTCCGTTTGATATTCTGCACAGTGGAGTGAAAGAGGCCATCAGGCATTGGCTGAGCTGATAAGATGCAGAGTAGAACTGATTCCTGGGAAAATATTTTCTGCCTTAAGGAGATAAATATTTATCTCAGCTCTTCTGGGAAAGCATATGCTTAATAAATGATGTTTCTTTTTCTAATGGTCTGTTTATTTTTTAGAGACTTCACATCACAAATTAGAGTATGTTCCATTATATATAAACTCTCAAAATGTATTTTTGTGAAATATTCTCAAGAAGATTGGAATTTACTTATCAAGAAAACATTCTTCAGTTTCTAAGTTCCCACAAATGGCTTAAAATTTGACTTCATAACACAGCTAGACACTAATATCTTTTGCTCATGTAATTACTTTTTATTTCAAAGGACCCAAAAACTTTCAAGGGAACATTGCAATTTATTTAATACCAAAGGAAAGATTTTATTTAAAACATGAGAATTTTGTTGTAGAAGCCCTTTTTTTGCTTTCTTGTCAGTACTGAAGTCTGAACCCAGAGCCTCACACATAATAGTCAAATGAGTCATATCCTGAACCCCCTCCCTTCTTTGCTATTATTTATTTTTTGGAGATAAAATCTTAATTAATTTCCCCAAACTGAACATAAATTCACTACCCAAGCAGGATTTGTATTTGTAATCCTCCTGCTTCAGCCTCCTGAGTCAGTGGGATGACAGCTGAGTCACCAGACGTGGGTACAAAAGTATTCTTAATACCTCTTATACATGCCAGTTTCCAAAGCAAGAACATATTCTAAAAAACGGAAGCTAGCATCTATGAACTCTAACCAAAAACCCTGAGTGGTTCTAGGCAGACCTATATTTTAGGATCATAACACTGAGCTGAACTCAGTTTGGGTTTTGTGTTCCATTCTTCAGAGAAATCCTAGATCCATGTTGTCTTGCTAAGTAACTCTGTCGCACACTTGCTGCACAAATGTCCTCAGTACTTACTCATCTTTCAAAATCCTAGCATCCCCACCTGCCCTGTGTGCAAGCTATTGATATGGAATAGTTTCCCTGGTGAATAATTACATCTGCAAGTTGCATACTTGAAATAAATCCTTTCAACTAGATTAATTAGGTTTGGCCAGAAAGGAAACTAGATGTCATTTTGTAAGTTGTGCTGTGTATAAGCCATCATACTAGGGGCCTTTGTTTCCATTTTTATTGCCTGCAATTCAGAGAGGCAGGTGTTATCTGCATTTTATAGTTGGGGAACTGACTTTACAAGGGGCTAGTCACTTCCTTACAGCTGCAGTGGAAGGGAAACCCCTGTGTCCAGCACTGACTTACATGTTGCATTGCACCCATTCAGAACCATTGCTCACCATCTTCAACAAGGCTCTTCATGCTACTGATGGCTGATGCACATGGGGCCTCATGTCTGCAGATATCCTATTTGTCAAACCATCATGCTTGTGACTAAATAAAGCTCTATTGAGCCTTCCTGGTGCAAGCATGACTAGCCCAGTCCCTGTAGTCCTGAGGATTGTCAGTCTGGTGGTTCGCCTAATCCCTTGCTGCTGTCCTTGCTTCAAGCCTCTTGTCCAGTGGTTCTTAACTTTTCTAATGCTGTGATGCTTTAATACAATTATTCAAGGTTTTGGTGACCTCCAACCATAAAATTGTTTTTGTTGTTACTTCATAATTGTAATTTTGCTACTGTTACGAACAGTAATGAAAATATCTGATACGCAGATGTTCTTAGGCTATTCCTGTGAAAGGATCACAAGCCACAGGTTGAGACTACCACTCTACTCTCTGTCTTCCGGCTCTACTTCCTAGATCTCCAGCCACTCTCAGGTAGAGCTCATTCCTTGTGTACAGTTTCTCTGAAACATCACCAGTACTAGGAAGTTTAATGTAGCTTGTTTTCTTTTTTCACTGGGGTGCTGGGAATAGCAGAAAGAGGCAATCTCAGACCACATCTAAGTCCATGGTATTGAGGTTTTGACCCTCTCCCCTGCAAAGCTCCCAAGCCAGGAGCTTCCGTCGCTCATCTTCTCACAAGTTTTCTCTCCCCATTTTGACTCTAGAATGTTGCCTCTTCCTCACTCTTTTTGATTCTCAGGTCTCCTCACTGTTTCCCTCTTGTGAGCGATCAAAGCAGCTGTGACACATCGTTCTTGTTCTGGTCTCACTTCACACAGGTTTAAGCTTTCTTCCTCCTGACATTTATTAAAATTGCCTAGTGTTGGGGATTTAGCTCAGTGGTAGAGTACTTGCCTAGCTAAGCACAAGGCCTTGGGTTCGATCCTCAGCTCAAAAACAAACAAACAAACAAACCAAAAAACCAAAATTGCCTAGTGTAATCAGATGGGAAAACCTTTTACATTAAGATAAATATTTCACCATAACCATATCTTTGACTTAAAATGTGATAATGCCCATTTTTTTCTCTCCTAAAAGACAAAATGACACAAAGCCATCAACAAAAACTGAGCATGGGAGGTGGCACTGTCTTGCTCTTCTGTGTGTATTTTGTGCCTCTGAGATTGCTTTCATCTGAGACTTCCCTTTGCTCCACGAAGAAATAGAGACTAGGGCACTGTAAGGGACATAACAACTCTCTGTAACTGATTAAGTCCATAACCAGAAATGGAATTCGGATCTTAAGATTTAGGTCAGTAATGAGAGATCTGATGGCTTTAGAAAAGAGATGAGTGAATGTGTGGGTTAACAAAAGAAGCTGCCGTGATTTTTAGTCTTAAAATACTCATCCCACAGGCAGAACTTGCAATTAACTGTTGTCCAGTGACACCGTCATTAGCATTAATTTGGTCCTTGTGAGAGGTCAGTATAAACAAAGACGTGGCCTGGCTACTATTCTTTAAAATATGGATAGCATTTGACCTTTATAAAAGATATACATATTTGGCACATATATATGGCATATAAACATGTGGCACATATATATGGTGCATCAATATATGGCATATAAATATGTGACGCATATATATGGCATATAAACATGTGGCACATATATATGGCGCATCAATATATGGCATATAAATATGTGACGCATATATATGGCATATAAACATATGGCACATACATATGGCGCATAAATATATGGCACAGCTAGGACCTTGGGGTGTTACAGGACCACATTAGCTAGAGGTTTTGCCGTCACCACCCCAGAAACGTTGTTTACTTACTTATTTTTTGAAGAACCTCAATTCTTTCTTCTGATGCTTAGTGAACCATAGTAAAATACTCATATAACATGCCCATGAGTAAACTGAGGCACAGAGTGCTTAAGCAACTTTCTAGTTTCAGCCAGAGGCCAAAGTACAAATGCGGGATTCAATTATCAGTCTCTACCAAGATCCAGCCTGGGCCTCTAGCTAAATATTCTGCCACTAGCTGCAAAGGACTTAGTCACCACTTTCTATGTTGTTACAACATCTTCAACACCATGAAAGCAATATAGTCAAGAAGGCAGCATGCTAATATTTCCCTATTCCAGGAGCTTGGCCAAGTGCTTGGCTGTGGGTCTCTGCATCTGCTTCTATCAGTTGCTAGATGTAGGTTCTATGATGGCAATTCGGATAGACACCAATCTGAGTGCAGTTGAAGAGAGGGAGAAAGGGTTGTAAGAGAAATGGGGGTGTCAGAATCACGATGGGAAAACCCACAGAAATAGCTGATCCAAGCTAATGGGAGCTCATGGACTCTGGACTGACAGCTGAGGAGACTACATGGGACCGAACCAGTCCCTCTGAATGTGGGTGAAAGTTGCATGGATTGATGTGTTCGTGGGTCCCCTGGCAACAGGACCAGGACTTATCCTGGGTACACAAACTCGCTTTTTAGACCCCATTCCCTATGGTGGGATGCCTTACTCAGCCTTGATGCAGGGGGGAGGGGCTAGGTTTGTCTACAACATGGTATGACAGACAGCCTGTATTGACTACCCAAGGGAGGCCTTATGCTCTATGAGGAGGAGATGAAGGTGGGGTGGGGGTAGTTGGTGGGGGGAGCAGGAGAAGAGGTGGGAGGGGGAACAAGGGTTGGTATGTAAAAGGAAAGAATTTTTTAAAAATAAAACTTATAAAAATATTTCCCTATTCCATTACCAAAAAATAATTGGTGTACACACACGCGCACACACACACACACACACACACACACACACACACACACACACGAACATAAAGGAAATAAGTAATAAAAAAGATACACTTTCTAAGTCATATATTTATTGCATATCTTGGACAAGTGTCTCCGATCTTCCCCTTGCCTTCTATTATAAGTATGGTCAGCTTTGTAGCTGAAGCATAAAGTTCAAAGCCATATTGGCTCTTCTTGCAATGGCTAATTCAGCAATAGAAATACAGTATTCCTTGAAAAGGGAAGAAGATTGAGCTTCTAGATCGTTGAAGTCTTTGATCATGGCAGAGATAGTCTGTAGTGAGAGAAATCATAGCTCAGGTAACATCAACGCTGTGAGGATGTATATTTTCTTCAGGAACAATTATTCAGTCTCTCACAAATAGTGGGGGGTTTATCTGGGATTATCAGCACTTTGTTCGTCATGTTTTGTCAATGGGACAGAACAACCTGGACAAATCTACTTAAAAGAGGGAAGATGTATATCGGTTCACAGTTCCAGAAGTCAGTTCATAGCTGGCCAGATCCACTGTTTTCAGCCTGTGGCAAGGCAGAACCATCTTACAGAGGAAGGCAGCTTACTTTATGGCAGCCAGGAAGGAGAAACAACTAAAGAGGAAGGGCCCAGGGACAAGATTCACTCTTCTAGAGCTTGTTCTCCTCCATGGCCTACTTCTTCCAACGAGGCCACATCTTCTGATTCTACTACCTGCCAACAATGCCATCAAATGATGATTGTATCAATTAATTAAATCAAAGGCCTGAAGATATAGTCACTTTCTCAGAACCCCACTTCTGAACATGCACTGGGGACCAAGACTTCAACTTATGAGTTTCATTTAACTCATGACAAGTACCGCAAAGTTTTGTGAATTTGTGTAAAAGTTAGAAATTATAGGTTGAGATGTAATCTTTGAACTCTCCTAATTAAAAAACATTTAGAAGAAATAAAACATTTCAAATTATACTATTCTGATTTATTCAGGTAATGTGTTAAAAATGATTTCTTTCTTTGAAGACTGAGCACCTGAGGTTTGTGGGTAATCATACAGACTGATGCCTTTAACTTGATGGTAGTTCACAAGGCTATCTAGAGAAAGATGGATTACATTTGTTCAAAGTAGAATTTGTCTTAAAAATCAACTTTTATAACATCCATGAGAAAAGTTTATTGGTCTCTCCAACAAAAGAAAGCAGCTCAAATGTCATTTATTTTTATTATTGCTGAGAGCTGTAGTTTTATTAATTAGTTTTTTTTACAGTAGTTGGTGTGACACCCTTGAAAATAACACTAAAAACATTAGCCATTAGCTTCATCATATTAGTTTTTAGTTCTTTTTTACAGTAAGATGCAGAAAATTGGGAGGCTTCATAATAGAAAACAAACAATACTTCTGAACTAGTGCATAGAATAGAATATCTTGAATTTGCACATAACCATTTTCCAGAGAGGAAACACATTACTTCAGCTGTTGGAAAAGGGGTTTTGGAAAATGTTACCCACCTCCCATACACACACATAAGCTTTAGTTTTAAATGATGTGAAATTGAGTAGTATACTATGAAGAGCATAAAAGTGAAACACCTAAGTAGATCTTAAGTCTCTCTGTGTTTCTAACAATTATAATCTACCTGGAGCTCATTCTCTGGTACACCAAAGGCAAGAAAAAGTCCTTTGAATTGTTCTGGAAGGAAATTAGCTGGATGTGGCATAGTATAGCTTGTAACTTACCATTGCTTACTGAATACATACAGAGGGCTTCAGACAGCTGGAAGTGGCCGTGCTTTCAGCTTGGAATTGTGTCCTGAGTCTCTACAGCTGAAGTGAGTCCATGATTTTCTGATATCTGATCAATAACTTCTGTGGTAGGAGAGACCATGGCTCCATTATACCTAAGCTGCTTCGCTTACACATGGATACAAACATACTTTTGTGTGGAAGTGTCTCCTCCTTAGTGAACGGAGCATTATAGTTTGGAGATGATGCCCAGTTATATTTGTCCACATTTCAACAATATTGATAATGACAAATTTTGAATTATGTTGAAGGTAAGAGTGCTTAATTACTTAGGAGAGATAAGTTAGCAAGGGTTTTCCAAAGATTGGCACTTCCCAAGGCTTCATAACCTTCTTAGCTGAGTTCTTTGCATGAACATTCATTTCATCTGAAAGTGAAATTATTTGATTCCTAAACAGACAGTGTTGATATCCACTTTTGTTTTTGCCTTCAATCTGTTAACTAAGACACATATCATATTTTAAAAGAATCATAAGAAATTAAGATAAAGATTACAGTCATTTGAATATGTGAGTCATGTTTTTTCACATTTGGAAAAACTCTGACATTTCCAGCTTCAGCATAAGGATGTATGGGATGTAACATTCAAATTCTGTAATGTTTCTTTAAGAGGCAACACAGGAGGAGATAGCTTGGGTTCAATAAAATACGAGCAAAGCAAGTGTGGAAAATACTTGTTTGGATAATAAATTCTTATCAAAAATTTCCAATTTACTGTACAGCTATGGACTTACAATCCTAGTGTTCATCACGGTCTTCTTGCAAGAACCCATAATAACCTGGACAGCACCACCAGTGAGTCAGCAGCAAAGCTCAGAGACAGGCTTCCAGGATGCAGGGAGCCCATTCCAAAGAAAGATGAGTGACACACGTTGGGTAGGATGAATCTACAAATAGCCTAGAGCCAGACATCAGACATCATTTGAGGTGACAAACTTCACAATAACTAAAAGAGACAGAAAAAAAAAAGATGGAGACAGACATGGCACTAAACATTGTATGGCTGCATGATTCATTTCAAGAGAAATCAACGTTGAGATGACATTTATTTCCTTCTTCAGTACCAATAACGAGCCTCCTGTAATTAAGCAAACTTTTCCTCTCCTATGAAAACAAACTTTGAAGGCACACGGAAGCTGCTGACACATCTATCCCTCAACCAAAGCTATAGTATTTTAATCTAACTACAATGCAAAGATGGGTGAGTCAGTCTACCGTACATTTTCAGCAAATAGTATGTGTCATTGGAAATAACTTCGGCTTTTCCAAAGACTGTAGATTTATTCTGAAGGAGTTCTAGACACAAGCAACAATAATTTTAGCTAAAGCAATTCCCCCTGTTCACTAAACCATAACTGTCTGAAACTAGTTATTTCTAGAATTACACAGATCTAAAATAGCAAACATGTAAACAGAGCTATGGGTTAGAATTCATCAAATGAAAGGAAAAATGTTTAGAATTTTAAGGTATAAAATATCACATCTGTTAAGTATTTATAGATGTCCAATTTAAGTGTGTACTTCAAATACTAATTAAAAACATTCTCTATAAATAGAAATCCAATTTGCTGTGTGTGCAGATTGAGTAATACAAGCAACTTCTCCTAGATATCAGTTTTCTCTCCATGCAAGCAGTCTAAAAGTAATTGACCTTTAGACTCCTATTAAAACTCAGCAACAAGGCTAGAGGAAAAGAAACTGGGTCTACTCATGCAATGTTATAGTCAGTCTAATCTCATTGTTTCCATGTTTACTGCTGTCAATAGGATTTGATGGGTCTACTGTTTCAACTAGCTGGACAGAAAGCAGAGTTCAACTCAGTGACCATGCCATGCTTTATACATTGTGTGTATATAGGTAGACACTTTGTTTGTATTTAGCTGATAAAATAGAGCATAGGTGACATTGGCTTCTGCTGAATGCTGAAATGGAGAGATGATCCTTTTTGGTCTAGTTTATGTCATGGGATTATACTAACATCAGAAGTAAATTTCAGGAGGTGACATTTTTTATGTTGGTTATCACTCTTGTCCTGTGAAACTTTCTCTGGAAATACTAGTACTATCAAGAAGTTGGGGCTAATTTGTGGGTGATATGCAATACATTTTCTTAGTAATACAAACATTTGTGAAAATCCCTTCAGAATTGTGTTAATATCTAGTGAATTTGAAACAGGTCAACTAACTGAGTCCCCTTACTTTATAGACAACAGAAAAGACAAGGGGCTGAGGCTGGAGAAATGGCTCAGTGGATAACAGCCTTTGCTGCACAGGATAAGGACCTGAGTTCAAATTCCTAGAATCAAATAAAAACCAAGGCTTGGTTGCACTCACCTGTAACCTCAGCACTGTAGGACTAGAGGCAAAGGATTGCTGGAAGTTGTTGAACATCAGCCTCACTGCAGGTTTAATGAGAGATCCTGTCTCAAAAGAATAAAGTGAAGCGTGATAGATCAAGACACTTGACATCCCTTTCTGGTCTCTCCATGCACCACATGCAGGTGTACACATTTGCTCACATACATGCACACAAATGACACTCAAACATATAAATAATAAACTTTAAAAAGAGAATAAAGGTAAGGACCAACAACATAAAACAATCAGCTTCAAGGCACGGCTGGGACTGAGCTCGGGAGCCTGAAAACCTAGGCTGTGTTTTTTGAGTTACAAGACATCTTCATTATTCTCTCATGTAATTCATACAGTTTATTAACAAACAAACAAAACACAGAACCAAAATTCTCACTGAGGACTTCCAGCAAAGTACTAGACACATACTGATGTCTTTCTGGCAAGGATGGGGTCTCCAATGATCCATACAATCTTCTCACATTCACACACAGAATACCATCCTCCCATTTTAATCCACATATTTTATAACCTCTGTGTGTACATTCTTATGAGAACCCAAGTTGCAGGAATTTTATTTATTTTCTTTGCAAGTAAAATACATATCATGACCTTTAACATAAAATGTAGGGTAGAATTAGTATGAAAATATGAACATATACAATTTCTTCCAAGGTAGAAAATATTTTTTTCTGGAGAGAATAAGGGTGATATAGTTGGTTATTACAATGGGACAGGAGGAGTACACTTGAATTATTCTTTTTTTATTTAAAAAGTTTTTATTCATTTTACATACCAACCACAGATCTCTCTCTCATCCCTCCTCCCCCATCATCTCCTCCAAAAGGATAAATCCTTCCATGGGGGGACAACAAAGCCCAGTACATTTGGTTGAGGCAGGACCAAGCTCCCCACCCTTATCCCCCACCCCTGGATCAAGGGTGAGCATGGTGTCTGACCATAGGTAATGGGATCCAGAAAGCCAGCTCATGTACCAGGGATAGATCCTGATCATACTGCCAGGGGCCCCTCAAACAGACCCAGCTATACAACTGTATCCTGTATACAGAGGGTCTAGTTGGTCCCATGCAGGTTCCACAGTTGTTGGTCTAAAGTTTGGGAGCTCCATTGAGCTTGGTTCAGTTGTCTCTGTAGATTTCTCCATCATGATCTTGACTTCTCTGGCTCATTTATTCCCTCTTCCCTCTCTTTGACTGGTCTCCTGGAGCTCGGCCTGGTGCTTAGTTTTGGATCTCTGTATCTGCTTCCTTCAGTTACTGGATGAAGGCTCTATTATTACAGTCAACCAAAGAATGGATAAAGAAAATGTGGTACACATACACAATGGAGTACTACTCAACAGTTAAACAAACAAACAAACAAACAACAATGACATCATGAAATTTGTAGGCAAATGGATGGAACTACAAAATATCATCCTGAATGTGGTAACCCCAACTCAGAAAGGCAAACATGGTATGTACTTACTCATAAGATATAGATATAAAGCAAAGGATAACCTTGGGAAGGAGAAACAGAGGGATTATTCTTTTTTTAAAAAAAAAACACAATTCTTTATTGATTCTTTGGGAATTTCACATCATGCACCTCAATCCCACTCACCTCCCAGTCTCTTTATATCTCCCCCTCACCGCTATGGCATACACCCCAAAATTAATTTAAAACATAGCAAACAAAAACTAACATTGCCCCTCCATCTTTTCAACACCTCTTTGTTTATTCTAGTGGCATTGGGAGCTGCTGTGTGCCACAAGGTATACCCTTTTGTCCAATCAGCCCCACCTGCAAAATATTTATTGCAATGGTCTGGTTCAACGTCTCTGGAACACCATCATCTCTGGAACCTCATTGAAACTCCTCTTGGATATCCTGCTGTTGCCCAGAATTCTGGAGATCCTGCAGTTATCATACTATAGGACCAGTCCCTTCAGATACTCCAACAGGTCATAGATGGGGTAGATATTTGGGTGGGCTAACCCAAGGCCCAGGATGTGGGTCTAGGTGGTTGCTGAGTTGGTTGGTCTAAGGCCACTGGGACCACTGCCCTTAGGTGAGAGGCAGAGCCAGCTCTGTTAGGCTCATGCCATCAGGGCCAGCTCTCCCACACTAAAGGTGAAGGGTGGAGCCATCTCTCTCACACTCAGACATGTATCTCCATACCTTCAGAGTTTCTAAATACTAAAAAAAATAACAAATTTTCTGCTCATTCAAGTATTCACTTTTATCTGTTTTGTGAGATTTTTAATAGAAACTTTTGCTATTATTTATTCATTTATTTTTAAAGCTAAGAGACACCATAATACATATAAAAGCAAAAAGAAATGGGAAGAAAAGGATCAAATCTGTAATGCCATTGTCCTCTGCTGTATTCAATGTTTGAATCCATTAATGAGAATCGACATAATAACCATCGGATTTTATCTTACTATAAAGGTCTAGAATTTCTATGCTCTCCAAATATCCATTTAATGTTTGTGTATGCATCTATCAGCTATACATATATGTTCACACATGTGTATTAAGTCTACAGGGCAATTATGGAAATACTAGTGTATAAATTTCAAATAAGAAAGTAACAAGATATTGAGTCTGGATATACTGTTGGCAATATTGTCTTAGGAAAGAAAGCAAAAAAGCTATTAAGGACAGGCATGTCCAGGAACATAATGTCAGTTAGTAACATAACTTGGCAGTTAGTGACAGACAGGAAAAGCTTTTTTTTTTTTTTCATTTCTCTTTGGAAAAATGCTTTAGTTGTGGATACTGATGATGTACCTACCGTGTCTCTGATGTGGAAAGTCACATTAGATACTGTGGTGGGGTGAATCAAAATGGCCCTCATGGGTTCATAGAGAGTGGCACTATTAGGAAGTATGGCCTTGTAGTGGGTAGCCATCCCAGCATTGGCCTGGAAGTTCCAACCCCCACTGAGGCTTTGGTAATGGTCACGCCCACAAGGCGGGGGAGAGGAGGAAGCGGAAGACGAAGGATCGGGAAGTACTCACTCTCTTGGTTCCCGGACTCTGGAGGCTGGAGGTAGACCGAGCAGAGTTCTCCAGAGAACAACGCCGGATTGTGCTATACCCTTGCCAGACCCTGTAACCTACCCCCTCATTTGTAAGTACCCCACAAAATAAACCTCCCTTTTAACTACGTGGAGTGGCCTTAATAATTTCACCAATATGGCCTTGTTGGAATAGGTGTGGCCTTGTTGGAGGAAGTGTGTCACTGGGGACAGGCTTTGAGGTTTCCGAAGCTCAAGCCAGGCCTCGTGGCTCACTCTGTCTTTCTGCCACTGTCTGGTGATCTGGGTGTAGAACTCTCAGCTACTCTCCAGCATCATGTCTGCCTGTATGCCACCATGCTAACCACTGATGATAATGAAATAAATCTCCAAACCTGTTAGCCAGCCCCAGTGTTTTTCTTATTAGGAGTTGCTGTGGTCATGGTGTCTCTTCACAGGAATAGAAACCTTAAGAGAGATGTTGTCTGGTTGCTCTTAGTTACTTCCTGTTTGGCTCACCTTCAGTTTTTAGGCACATTCTCTAGCTTCTTGCTGTTGTTTCTGACTTTTGGAAGTTCTTCCAGTCTCTTCTGTGTTGTCTGAAAACAATGACTGAAAGACAAAAGGAAATTACAAAGTCCATGTAACTTCAGAGGTGTTAAATATTAAAACATAAAAGTGGTTGGCTAAGAAACAGGAACGAAATTAATCATACATTCTAGATCCATATCTGCTTTAATAAACCCTTTCTTTTGAATTGAAAGTGATAAGCCTTATCTGCTTTCTACATACATCTCAGGCACAATTTTGGGGGTGTTTTATATTTTTACATTGACTGTCTGGACTTTCACATTTCAAAACTTCTTCAAATGATCTGGTTGAGCATAATCAAAACTTATAAGAATAATCATCCCTAAACAAAGCATAGTGGCTGGGTTAATCACAAATGCTACAGCCATCATTTACAAGTGCCTTTGCTCCTTACCCCCGCCACACATTACAATCTATCTCTGCTGAACCTCACTCAACATTTGACAAGAAGCTAGGATAGATATGCCAATCCAAACCTAGAGATGTCTTTTGACTTCCTACTAAATGGTGGTTTTCCACAGGCACAGGAGCTACTTTCTCTAATTATTTTCCATGCAGTAAGTGCTCTGTAAAGATTTGGTGAATAAAAGTAGAATGTGTTTTTGCTAAGTCACCTAAACACATTTATTGATATCTAATATTTAATACACATTAGACACCTTTCATATTTGATATATATGAGGTCACTTACCCTTGCAACCATCTTTTGGGGTAAGCATTTTGCCCAGTCCTCACAAGTGAAAAAAACAAGGTGTAAATGACAGCGGTTTTCCAGGGTCACACTCTAGCAAGGAGCAAAATGGACTTAGAAAACTAAGGCTTCTAATTCTTCAGCACACAGCACTTCTGGGAGACAGTATTCTTTGCCTCTCTGATCCCTCTGGTAAATGTAAAATGCATTTTGATAACATTTTGGTACTAAGGTCCTGGAGTAAGTATTATGTGTGATAAAGGGAAACTTGAGGTATAGTTTTACTTTTCGATCCTAAATGTCAATCAATAGTTCAAGGATAATTCCAGAGAAAAGTAAAATGCTGTTTGGGTGGTTTCTCCCTTAACACTCAACACTAGGCAATAACTACAGCTCTGGATTTGGAGCAAAAGGATGTGAAGGCATGTGAGAACCAGGTCCATTCCTATTTCTGGCAAAGAACTATAGAAGCAGATAGGGTCTTGGGTAGGGTTCTATGTGTGCCCTCATTATGGCACCAAGTAGATGTGACATTTTACCAGATCCTGGGGAAACTGGATGTATACATGAAATTAAGTCCTCTATTTTTGGGTCTTACTATGTGTCTTAGTTACTTTTCTGTTGCCTTGACAAAACACTATTACCAAGACAAATTGTACAAGAATGCATTTAATTTGGGGTTCATGGTTCCAGAGGGTACTGAAGTCCATGACCATCACAGCAGAGAGCGTGGCATCAGACAGACAAGGCACAGTATTAGAGCAGTAGCTGAGAGCTTACATGTTGAGACAACAACTGTGAGGGAGAGAGGGGCGGGGGGAAGCATACTAACTGGGAATTGTCTAGAACAGCAGTTCTTAACATGTAGGTCATGGCCCTTTTACAGGGGTCACCTAAGACCATCGGAAAACACAGATATTTGCATTATGATTCACAACAATAGCAATATTGTAGTTATGGAGTAGCAACAAAAATAATTGTATGGTTGGAGATCACCACATGAGGAACTGTATGTATTAAAGGGTCACAGCATTAGGAAGGAAGATTGAGAACCACTGGTGTAGACTTTTGAAACCTCAAAGTCCACCCTCAATGGCACACTTTCTCCAATAAGACCACACCTACTGATCCTTCCTAAACAGTTCCACCCTCTGGGTACCAAGCATTCAAACATATGAGCCTATGGGGGGGGGCAATATCATTCAAACTACCACAGTTGATATCAATTATTCTCTATCTGCACTGCTCTCAGTAGATCTCATCATGATCTTCTTACACTGTGGTTTTGCATAAAAGGCAATCATCCATATACATGACTGGAGATGTGTATAACATTTGGACAATAGCTTTGTTACTATCAATGGACACAGCTCCAGATCCTTCATTCAATTTAATATTTGTTAATGTTTTAACATCTCTAGGTGGTTCTTTGTAATCCTGCCTAGTTATTTCTGTAAATTGTCCTTTCATTAAATTTTCTTAACTCAATATCCCAAATGCACATTTTTTCTTCTGAAGTTCTGGTGGATATACATTTGAACAGATATTTCAGTATATATTGCAACTGACAAGAAAGCCCAGAATACACCTGCTTTACCTCCTCCTTCCTTCCTTCTTCCTATGTGCCACTGAACCAAAATAAATGGGGGTTCTCCCTTTCCCTTGGAATAGATACATTCTTCATATCGTATGCTAAATTTCACTCCTTACAGTTTAGAATAAAACTCGGTTCTCAATATTTCACTTTGACATGCCAATATGTTAATAAGGAATTGAGAGTGTTCTTTTTTCTTTGAAGAATGTCTGTACTTAAAATCATACTCACAGTAGGACATAAAAAGCAAACACAAAATAACAGCTAACATAAGCATCAAATATAAGAAATCACTTCTCTGTGATTAGAAATGGCCTTTCATTTTCCTCATAACTTCTTTTTGTTATAGACACATATGATTTACTTGATATAAAGAAGCAGAATATATGTGTGTTACCATATAATATTATTTAGACTACATATAGAAAATACCAAAGATACCATTACCTTAACTTCTCACTTTATGGATGCAGAGGTGAATGAAGTGTAATATGTTTATGTTAACCAGAACAATAGGTCCATGAGATATCCATGTCCCAAACTTCAGATACTTTTACTGTGTTGTGATGCATGGCAAAGGGGCAATAGGAGTGCAGATGAATAAAAGCTGCAATTTTTTGAGACAGGGGTTCTCTGATTGTCCTAGAACCAGGTCTGTAGACCAGTTTGGCCTTGAACTCAGAGATCCACCTGTCTCTGTCTCCCAAATGCCGGGATGAAAGGCATGAACCACCATGCCTGGCTGAAAGTAGCAACTTAAGTCAGGTTATCCTAAAAGGGGAGATTTATCTTGGATTTCCTGAATGGGACCATGGTATTCTCTGAGTCTTTAAAGGAAGAAGAGAGAAAATTTTAGAAGAGTCAGAGAAATGTCATGAAGGAAGGCATCTGACTGATTGCTGGTACTAAAGATGGAGAAAGGGGCTATCTACTGAGAGTTCCATGAGCTAAATTGCCTCCAGAGTCTCCAGAGTGAATGGAAAATAACATCGACACTTTGATCACCACTCATTTACAATTTCTAAGCTCCTAAACTATGTGATAATATTTATAAATCATTAGCAGCAAAAAGCAACTAATAATAACATTCCATATCAAATATACTAAGGTCTTTTGGTCAAATTTTTATACCACAATTATTTGTTGAACATATTATTTGGGCTGTTCACTGTATTGGATGAAAACAGTATGCCACAAAAAAGCAGACAGACAAACTTGCTCCCTTTTTTGGTCCATGTAGGATTGTGAGAAAAGTCAGGAAGTTACAGACACATTAATATTAAATTGGGAGAAGCATTTATGCTCAGGAAGTGTGCAGTCCTGCAGTGACTTGGCAGATTGGGTAAACAAAAGAAGAGAGCTTCTGAACATGATTGTTTTCACTTGACTATTTCAGGATGGGCAAAAGTTAACCAACTCTGGAAGCATGGATGGGGATAGGATTCAGCACGGGGAATACAGCGGGAGAATAAAGCTCAATGTATCTCAGTGATTGCTTAGCTGGAGTGATGGTTTAAGAGAAAACAAGGAACGAAATAAGGATATTGAGCATGAACAGAGAAGTGTATGCTATAGATTGTGGCCTCCAGTCCTATGGAAGTAAACTTTGATGGTGTATTCATAAGACTGCCATGGTTCTGTAATAATTTATATTGTGATTCTGTGAACATGTGGTCTTTTTCAGCAGCATAAAGGGCTAAGTGGTCATACAAAGTGGCACAGAGAACTCGAAGAAGCCAAGTAAGAGAGTGATGCATGGGCATTAGAGGCTCACTGGGACTGGGTGAGACTTGATAAAGTTGGGATACTAGCTGCACCATCCAGAAATAAGAGATTCATTAAATGCTATGGATAGACTAGCTCATGAACAAAATATTATAGTTCCAAAGGGAGATGTTACCAGTGAATGAAGGTGGGAGATTCTCCAGTGCCATGCTTCCATTCAACACCAACACTGGTGGATCAGACAAGTGTTGTTCCTAAAACAAGCTCAAATACCATATTATATAGAAAAACCAGGAGATGGTATACATAGTTTTGATTCAGTCCAATGAATTCGGTTTTAATTTTATTTGAGAGAAGCATAGTATATTAGTAAGATTAATATTCTATATCTCATGGGTAAGATGGATTAAAAACAATAGTGGTGTCCATTATAACATTCTGCTTTTATAAAATTACAAGTGTCTTAAATTCCCCTTCATTCAAGTGTACTGATCCATTCTTTTTAATCTGAACATACTCTCTGATAATCCTTCAAAGGGACATACTAGGGGAAGGGAAGCTAACATTATATCAAGTGTCAGTGACTTTACAGGGTGTGTAATCCTATTACATGTGCTCCCAAAGCACAGAGAAGTTGAATATTGCTTCAGGTCATCAGTGGCAAAGCTGAGATTTGAGCTCATGTTAGTTTTTTTTTGCGTTTTTTTCAAATACAGTCTAGGTTTCCACTACTTTAGCATGCTGGTTTCAATTCTCTATGTTCAGTGATGTAAAAAAGTGGGAATCCACTTTATTACTGGGGCTCAAAATCGAGGGAGATCTATGGCACAGCTTTGGAAAAGGAAAAGGCATGTTGATCACCAGGAAAACTCCAAATTCTTTTGCTTACACCTGTTTTACATGTCTGACTATGCTTGTGAATATTGTCATGGAAAAAAAAACCACCCAGAGAGTTATTGAGATGCATTATGGTCCATCTAAACAATGGTATAGGAGTGCTAATGAAACTGTAGGAGCTGTATGTGTAATAATATTACAGTTTCCAAGATATGATGCACATGATAAAAAAAACCCAAAGCAACTGTCATGTGCCGTGAATATATTTTTATAAAGTAAATATTATGTATATGAGTGGATCTATATATAAAATTTGTATTTTTCTTTGTTTTTAGGTACAGAGACAAAAATTTGAAAGGGTTGCCTTTGAGAAGAAACAACTGTGACCCTGACTCTTTCAGCTTGCTATGATTGCTTCTGTTTGAAAATCATGTGCATGAATTAATTTTATTATACAAAATAAAATGCCCAGAAATTAATATTAACCATCTATTTGTTTGGCTTAATAGAGAAATTCTGATTTCCAAAATAGAAGACATTTAGAGGGAAAATATATCTTTCTAAAATAAAGTTATAAGAAATTTTATCAGGAGCTTAAATAATATCACTGTAAAACCTAAAATGGGAGCATTTTATTTCCCTTATGTCACAAGGAAATCCATTGAAACTGACTTCAAAGGCTGAACCACACAGCCATGAGAGCCACCAGGGGCCTTTTAATATAACCTCAGCTTGTTTCCTCTCTTATTATTTTTGCAATACAATTATAACTACAAATCCCAAACCATGTAATTGTCAACTAACATTCGGAAAATGCAAATGCTTTACCCAGAATATAAAAGGAAGTCCCTTCCAATCCTCTCTGAACTTTTTGGTGGTCTTCAGATACAAAATGACCTAGCTGGAGAAATCCTCAAAGATGAGTCAAAGAAGAAAATAATTGTCATTTCAGGAAGGGATGTTCTTTGCACATCAAAGGTTGCTGCAATGGGATCTGTATAATTGTGTTTCCTTTTCCCAGAATATGATGGCATCCATCCAAGGTTGTTCATTACAAATTAGCATTGTCATATATACAGATGTGTTTGATATCTGAGCTCAGCTGGTTCAGCCATTTTCATGCAAAGCATATTAATATGCTGTTGATGCCTAGGATATTATCTTATTAATATAGCAACATTTCATAAGTTTTCCTCACATGTGTGCTTTTTTAGGTTGCTGATGATATTACTGAAAGTACACAAAAATATGGTTAATACCCATATGAAACTATAAGTTCATCTTTCCTTCTAGAAGAACTCAATGAATATGCTTTGCAAATTCCAATAATCTATGCATGCAAACAAACGTACTTGTTAATTGTTCTCCATTCTGTTTTCTTATGGAGGCAGATCCTATTGTTTTAAGACAGCTAGTTAATGCAAGGTCAGGGAAAGGGTTTTGTGTGGTCTTATTCAACAAGCAGAAGATAGAAGAGTATGAACCTTACTTTTGCTACCTCAGAACAGAAATCTTTGCTATTTTGCAAAACTATAATTAGCTTTCATTTATTGAAATTCAGTCCACTGTTAGACTAAATATTTAGCTTTCTGTTGTTGTTGTTTTGACAGAGTTTCTCTGTGTAATGGCTCGGGCTGTCCTGGAACTCACTTTGTAAACCAGGCTACCTTTGAACTTCTAGAGATCTGCCTGCCTCTACCTCCTAAGTGTCAGGATTAAAGAGACATGTACATTTTAGTACTTCAAATACATGATTGAATTTAAAATTGGTGCCACACTTATTAAAAAATTTTAATTTTCATGGAGTCTTTTCCTCCTATTGGGTTGCTTTGTCCAGCCTTGTTATGAGGGCTTTTGCCTTGTCGTATTGTATACTGTTTTGTAGTGTTTAATTGTTGTTTTTTTGGAAGTTAGACAATAAATGGATGGGGTAGGGGAAGAAGGGAGGTGGAGGATTTGGGAGGAGTGGAGGGAGGGGAAATTGTGATTGGGATGTATTGTATCAGAGAAGAATCTATTTTCAACAATAATAATAAAAAAAAGAGAGAAATGGAAATTCAGGACTGCTAGCTAGAACCATACAGTTAATAAGGGGTACAGCCAATGTTTTAGAAACAATTTTTTTCTCTTCTAAGTCTCACAGTTAGGACTAATTTCATACAGATTTAATTAAGTGGAGTGGCTATTTTTGCTTTTTCTAACTCTCCAAAGGAGATAAAAGATGAATAGAAAGCTCTAGCAACTTTCAGGAGGCCAAATTGAGCCTGCAGTTCAAAGACCAAGTAAAAGAACAAGGTTGGAAGTTTCATTACCTTCAAACACTTGTTGTCTACAGCTTGAGAAGATCCTTTCTTCCAAATCTTGAGCTGGAAGGACTTTCATTGTCTTTTAATGTTTGAGGACATAATTACAGTGCAGAAAAGAAGCCACAGAGTTCAAGAAGATACACTGCACAAGGTCCCTTTTTGAGAGGTTTTAAAATCAATACAATGGCAGGAGGAACATTGCATATTGAAGGACAATCTTCTCTGATGGAACTTTTCTTACTCCCTCTTCTAAACCTCAGAGAAGCCCTTTGATAAATATACATCAAACTAGTGGCCATACCAGTTTGATATTTTCTACCTTCCTTTTGGTAGGTTCTGGTTTTCCAGCATCTTCTCTGAATCAGTCACCACATCCCTCCTTGCTGAATCAGTATCAGAGTGAACACTCTTTATGCCCAGTCAAAACAATGAAAATGTCGAAGCTTGAAGAGCTTACAAGTACCTTCAGTTTTAACTTCTTAGTGATTCCTGCCCTAGGATCTCACATCTCAGCTTGTACCTTAGAGATGAAGACAAGCGATATAGCTATTGCCTTGTCAATGAAGAGCTAAGTTAAGACTCTTAGCCAGATATATGGAATTACAATACTTTGTTCTTTCCATATGTCAGGGCTGTATGTCAAATTCTTGATACTCTCTAAATAGTGGAGAACCAACCTCCAGAAGTTACTATTTCAATATATGTAAAATGGGGTGGGGTGGGGTGGAATGTAGTACTTACACTGTAAATTATGCTGTGAGGCTGACATGAAAAACTTCCTGTGAGGAGCTTATCCACATATTTGTTACACAGTAAGTACCGAAAGAATATAAGTTGTTTCTAATATAATCGTTCCAAAATTGTCTTGAACATTTTTTTTTTATGTGTGTGAGCATTTTGCCTATGTGTATGTCCATCACATGCACGCAGTGCCTAAATGGGATGAAGTTATAGATGCCTGTAAGCTGTAATATGGGTGCTGGCAATTGAACCCAGGACCTCTGGAAGATTAACAAGTGCTCTCCCCATTCTCATGGTGCCTTCACCCATCACAGTATCTCCATTCCTGCTCTTCCACTCTGCTCTTGATCCAGCTCAAACATCCTGCTCCCTTAAGCTCTCACTCCCCATCCCTTGCCCTCCATTACCCAACCTGCCCCCCAGCTTGCTCATGTAGATCCCATCCATCCCGCCATTGCTGGGCAATCCCTGTGTCCCTCCCAGGGTCCTCCCTACCAGCCAGTCTCCCTGGAGCTGTGGGTTGCAGTCTGGTTATCCCTCGCTCCACATATAGTTTCTACTTATGAGCCGGCTCATTGGAGCCTGGTGCCTATGGTGGGATGCTTTGTGAAGCCTTGGTACAGGGAGGAGGAGCTTGGACCTGCCTCAACTGAATGTACCTGGCTCTGCTGCCTCCCCTGGGAGACCTTGCTTAGGAGGAGGTGGGAGTGGGGAATGGGCTGGGGAGAGGGCTGGGGGGTGGGAGGAGGGAGGACGGGGGAATCTGTGGTTGATATGTAAAATGAATGGAAAATCTCTTAATTAAAAAAGGGGGGGAGAGTAGTCACTGAGCCATCTCTCTAGCCCTACCCCCAGTTATTGTCTTAATCTCTAACAAGTGCTGACGTATATGAACTTTAAAGGCTGTATTTACTTTCTATGAATTTTCCATTTTCATTGGACGTTAAATTATGTCTAGGCAAAATAATAGAAACTGATAAAGAACTCTCTCTTATTTGACGTTATCCCTAACTGGCTTCTAAGACAGTTAAGAAAGAATAATACTAGACAACTAGGGTCAATATTTGCAATCAGATGGGAGGGATAAGATGTCACTTTGGAGAAAATCTTATGCCCCCCTCACCCTCACTGTATTCATTCAACAGCCTGCCTCACACCTGGCACCAGCCTCAGGGCTCACCAGCATATTTATTTCAGTCAGAAATAGAACTCTCTTTGCATGATATTGTCTTATCTGGTGATTAACTTCTACTTACCCTTTAACACAGAGCCAGACTGCCACTCTGAGGGTGACCTCTTTTGTGTCCAACACCATATTTTTATCACTACCTTCATCTCTGATTTTTACACATCTTTGCTAGGAAATGGTATTTTTTATACTCACTTGCCTTGTTCCTTCACGAATTAGAATTTTCTTTGCCACAAGATAGTTGTGTTCTTTTTTATAGGGATCCTCTGTCTATCATAATATTTGATAGGTAGTGTGCGCTTAACCAGCTTGTTTTATGAATTATGACCTTCCATCCTTCCATACTCTTGTGACTGATATCATTTGTTGGTACAAGCTATTTCATTTGGCTTACATGTTTCAGAGACATAATTTTGGAGGAAACTCCATTCTTGATGGAGCAGTATATTCTTATAAGCATAGAATAGGGTGTGTGCAATGATAGCTCCAGAGTCCTTTAATCTAGTCTGAAATACTATGCAACATTGTCACAACCCTACATTTTTCTTTCCAAAGAATATATTGGACCATTAGATATGGTTTCTGTTTGATGTGATAATCGAGAATGTGGCGTTCTCCTAGAGTTTCTATCCATCCTTCTGCCCAGAGCAACCACTGAAATTTCAAAATCTTCCAATAAAACATAATATTGGCAATTACAATTTCTTTTCCAAATAATAACTCAGAATAAGAAGTAGGGTGGTGATTGTATTTAGTATAAAATAAGGTTAATTTATTCCTTTCCATGTTAAAGTTTTCTGAAGGATGGAACAATATTAAACTCTTTCAAAATAGTAGTATACACTGTTAATGTGTTCACTCTTATTTTAAATTTATTATGTTTGTTTACTCACACAATCCTCCAAACAACCTCAGTGAAATGACTCTATGATTACATCTTAACAATGAGAGTTAAGGCACATGTGTAATCTATTTATGTTCACCCAGTTACCCAGCATCCAAGGTTTAAAAGAAAACACTGCAAACTTGTAACTTAATTTTATATTGTAGAACACACACACACACACACACACACACACACACACACACACACACACACATTTAGTTTAAAAACATTTAGAGTACCTTTCAATTATTGGGTTATTTCTGATATATTAAAGCTAGTAATAACCTGTGTTCTATAAACACATTTCTATTGAAGTAAAAACATTATGCTCAATAACTACATACCTAATATATTTAAAAAGCCTTATTACAAATGACTGCAAGAAAGATACATATATAGTATTCAGCTATGGGGTTCTATCCTTCCACACACTTTACAGTTTATTATCTACACTGTAACAAGGACATAAATAAGTGGCTTCAAGTAACTGATTGTCTAAATGGGATTTGGATTCCACAAAGGTACATGCCAAAAGAACATGAATATGGATATATTCCTACTATGTAAACTATACATATAGTGATGGAAGAAATTCTGGAATTTCTTTAGTCACTACATTAGTGGGCTTCACAGTGAGTCCCTATTGCTGGCCATGTACTTATATAGGTCTTTTTGGAACCCAAAGAATCCATAAAGAGTTCCAATCTATCAACCAGGGCATGACTAATGTTTAATTAGAGGAATGGAAACACAACAGTCTTAGAGTCAGTCTTTATATTTCACTTTCAATCACTCTACATGGAGATGTTTTCTTTAGCTAGACTAAAAGTTCCTGAAAAACACAAAGCATTTCTTAGTTCTTTACTGTTGCCCTCAGGACCTGTACAATCTAAAGTACGTGAATTGAGCTCTGATTGGAATGTAGTGAGATACTCACTTTTGTGAGTCATTTTTTTTCTACCGTGAAGGAAGGAAAACAAAGAGGATGACTTCTCTAGTCTCCTTTACACATAAGGACTTCCTTTCTCAAGTCTTTGTACAGTCATTATAATGACACTATGGTCACTGTTCTCATAAATCATAATAAACAACTTTCAAAAGACAAAGAATTAGTGAATGCCAGTACAGATTCAGAGAATGAAACTCTGATTGCCTAGATGCTGGTGGCCTTCCCAATGGGCTTCCTCACTCTGTTTCCTTGGTAAATATGCTCATTGTTCCTATTTGATAAATCCAAAGTAAAATACAGGAAGACTAATTCTCCCAAGGATATACAGCTGCAGTAATAGTAACGTTACATTCTCCTTTCCCTTTAGGATCAGGAAATATTCCTTTATAGCTGGCAATACTAGCCCCTGGCAACCTCAGCTCTCAGTACCACTAAGGGAAGTGCGTATTAACCAAACTCATTCCACCCTTCCCAGAGTGGTCTTATAGCCAATGACTGATAGATGAAAATGTCCACAAAGTTCAAGAAGTTCATCTCTTCTTCTCAGTTACAGATAACTCAGTAAGAATGCTTTGGTTGAGAGTTTACACACTCACCTTTTTTGTCCAAACTGACTTTCTTCCCTAAACTTCATCATGATGCTCTGAAGGGGGTGGGGGAGCAGTTGAACATGATCAAGACACATATGAAACTTTTAAATAACAAATGAAATACGTTTTAAAAAAAGCTATTCCATAATGAACTCCTTACAAGTTAATCTCCATTTTAGAGACTACCCTGACTGTCTTCCTGAACAGCCACTAGGTAAACCCCAATAACTTGATTACAACAGCCATGGCTATAAAACTTTTTTATATAGCTTCCTCATAGAGCAAACCCTAGGGCAATGCCCAGTGCTGCAAAAGTTATTCACAAATGGACCAATGATCACCTCCATCTTTTGTAGTTGTTTACAATATCATGCTATTGCCATCTAATAATAATTTATATGAAATGAAGAGGACTGAGATAATGAACCAGGTAATGCCAAACACCAGGGAGGAGTAGGTTTGAAGAAGCAGGAACCAGTCAACCATATAATGAGGAAAAACTAGATGACATAAGTTCTACAAAGTCTTCAATGGCCTTTGAGGATGGACTGGCTTGAGACATTCATGTGAATTCTCCTGACACAATATAAGGTAGGCATAAACAGTGTTGCTGTATCTCCAGAGAGAAGAGAAGGTAAGGATATAGAGATTCTGTCAACTATGCTACCCATCACTTTGGCTTTCGAGAAAATCAGGATGGTATCTTAGTGCTAATAGTAATACAACATGCCAAGGTAGAGTCAGGACTGTATATTACAGAGATCCTGAGTGATATGGTTTGTAATAAATCTTAGACAAGCATCTGAACATATGCATATTATGTCTTCTTCCTTCTTAATATCTAGCAGTGACCCAGCAAAATTTCAAATCCCATACTTTGATGTGGCCAAGATTTATGTTTAGTCACTTTGTGTCCAGAGTCCACACTCTGGGTTTTATGAAAGTTCATGTTTTCCTCAAGCTTGGCCTCCCTCACACCAGGAAGAACACCAGGAACTGCTTCAGGTAAGAAGTTCTTGACCTAGAGCCACAGGTTTGGGTGGCCCCATGGAGTTAACCGCAGAGAATGTTCCCCGCAAACCCACAGTACACAGAATCCACACATGAGATGTTAGTGTCCTTCTGTGCTTATTTATTCTCAGCAGAGAGTAGTAACTAGGCATTATGTAACAGAGGTTATAGCAGCTAAAACTTAAAAAAAAAAAATCTCTGCGGTTAAGTCTGAAATCAAATGGTGAGCACTGGAACATTTTAGATTTTCCACTCAGTAGATTGAATTACCAGATACTCCAGTATCACTTTCTCTCCATTTAACTTTGGAAAGCAAAGATCAAATGCATGACTTTGCAGTCAATTTCCACATTCTTCGAAGAACAGACTCTGCAGGCTGAAGCTAGAGCCTGAGCTTTGACAAAATGACACTGTGTAAACACAAACACTTATGACCTGAACCGAACGAATATTTCACAGAAAGCAGCATCTTTTGTTAGTCATGATAATCCATGTACATTCTAAACTCACTGTAACCAGATGGTGGGAATTTCATGTCAACTGTCTTGGTCTGGCTTCTTCTGGGTTAATAAAGTACAATGCAAAAATTCTGATTTGATAAATTCTGTATCTTCCTTCAATCCTGCAACCATCTTCTCTGCAGCCATGGTGGTCAGAGTCTCTTACCCTCAGCAGCTGTTTACTGCTTCTGCAAAGCTGAGGAGGGTCAAGTACCCTGCATGTTTTTGCCTTCCCAGGTATGGGACGTTTGTTTCCCTTATATGTCTCATGAGCAGCCTCCTGCCTCTTGGAGGAAGTGTTTTAATTCAGAGAAAACTGCTATACAACACTAGTATCTCAAGATGCTCTGTGAAATCATTCCCATCTGAGGCTACCTGAAACATAGGCTCTATGATGGACTCCATTGTTAGAGAGAAAACTACTAAACTCCATCACCAAGGAAACTCAAAGAATAATTTAAAAGTTCTCACATTTTATTTCACTTTCATTTTTCTAAGCATTGAAGCTTTTCTTCATGAAAGGCAAGACCAAATTTCTCAAACAAAGGTGGGTAGGAAATGAAGACTTGGTACTGAACCAAGTTTGGATTTTATCAAAAGCACACTGCTACTCTCTATCCAACCACATGCATAAAAACATCAGGATAAATTTTCTAGAGCTGAAGATTGAACACCTGATAGAACAAAGCAAATGCCATTCCTACCTTCTGGCTCTTTTCAAATTAGTAGGTAAACATGTTTTGGCAATTAAAACCAACTAGAAGGAGTGTATTGCCATAAGAGGTTTTAATTTACAATGCATAGCTCTGTATAAAGAAGCTGGTGGATAAAGTTGTTACCCACCCTTCTAAGACAAAAACAGCAACCCAAATCCTGCTGCTGTGTATTATGGACTGGTTCCTCATTTCAAGTGATTGTAATTGTAGTTTTTACAGAGTATGTTGACATTAAATGGGTTGATTAAAAATTAAATATGGAATGCATTTTTTTTTGCTAGAGACTTAATGATCAAGTTAAAATTTCCAGCAAATTGATATTATTATGCAGTTTCATTCAACGTTATCCACTCTTTGAACATAGTTAAAGTTTAAAATCAGAATGTTTTACAACTTTCACAGACAGTACAGAAGAACAGCAAAGATGAATACTTAGTGTGTTGATGAGGCTAGGAACAAGTCGTCGGAATTAGTTTTAGTTCTAGCAATTACATCCTCTTACATTGTTCCTCTTCCTGAAGCACCCTCACCTTCTCCATTTTGAAAGTGTTCTGTGCCATTATTGTTTCTTTATGGGTTCTCTTGAAGTTGTGACCCTCAGAATTATTGGGATCAAGTAGAAGGGATATCATCCCTCTACTCATTGTGAAAATGGAGTGCATGAGTGAAACTAGTTGTTGTGAATCTTTGCATTCCTAAAATTTGTATGTGAGAATGAATGGAAGGTAGGTAGTAAATAATAAATATGAAAAGTTACATGGAATATCACACCTAATAAAAGCTACATTAAAAAAAGACAGTGAAACGGGGCAAGCAAGACTCGTAAACAGAGTTGGTAGGCAGCTTGTGTGTGGAATAAGGTGGACAAGGTGAGCTTTAATCCGTGTTTATATTTAAGTAAATGAAGACTTGAAATGTGAAACTATAGACCATGTGTTACCCAGAAGAAAGCTCTGGTGTCTCTTGTAGCAGAGTAAGAAGCAGGGGGAGATACCTAAAGCAGGTGGCATCCTCTCTGTAATAGAAAGATGCAATGACCCAGGGGGTGACATTGGAGGAGCAGGAGATGAGGGATGCTGAGGGCCATGTGAAGATTAGACATTTAATCCAAGTGGGATGTATGCCATTGAAGGGTTTTAAGGAAGAATTACATGACCCGATGCTAAAAAGAGTCATTCTGGATACTGAGTTAAATTCACATTGCAATTTGTGTACCACATTTAATGTACTTAAGATAGCCACATCTTAGTCCTGAGAGATACAGCTTCTTTTTGTTTGAAATTTCAAGATATTTTATTTAGATATCGCTGGGAGAGGTGAGAGGAATCTAGGCATTTTTAATTTGGTTCCAGGGAAGAGCTATCCACCAGGAAATGGTCTGGTCAACTTTAGCCCCATAGTCAGCTTTATAGGTAATGATGACATGACCTAATAATATATTTGGATACTGCCTTTCAGTTGGCCAAGGTGTTTTACATGCATTGATCTCTGTCACCTTCACAAAACAGTCCGAATTTCATGTTGGTGGTGACCTTGTAGGAAGCATATTGTCTCTACGAGGTTAATTGACATTCCTACATAAGATTGCCAAATAAATTTCAGATCCAGGCTCAAAACTAGCTGCAGAATTTCGTTCTAGCCACATTGCTACTATGCCAGTTAAACATGCTGCTTCCTGCAGTAGTTGTTGCATTTGGGAGGCAACAATGGTCCATAAGTGGGTATTGTTATACTTAATAATTTTGATAGAGATTGTTCTCTCTGGAAACAACAAAAAGTGGTGTTGCTCAGTAAAAACCTAACCCAAAGTACATGTTCATCAGGGACTAAATTCTGCCTAGAACTGGGGAGATGACTTAGTCAGCAGAGTGCTTGCTGGGCAAGCGCCAGGCCTGAGTTCATCTTCAGAACTCACACAAAAAAGTAGGGCAAGGTGGCACATGCTTTTAATTCCAGCTCTGGGAAGGCGGATACAGGAAATCCTTGGAGTACACTGGCCTTCCAGGCTTGAGACATTGTTTAAAGAATGACACTTGGGTTTGTCCTCTGGCTTCAGTATCTCTCTCTCTCTCTCTCTCTCTCTGTCTCTCACACACACACACACACACACACACACACACACACACACACACACACATATAATGCATGCAAAAGAGAGACACAGAGAGAGAGACAGAAAGAGAGAGAGAGAGAGAGAGAGAGAGAGAGAGAGAGAGAGAGAGAGAGAGATATTGATTGAGCTAACTAATCTCTTTCCTCTCGAGGAAAGTCTTTAGTCTCTGTCAGCTCCATCTGAACAAATTCCTCCACACTCTTATTACTTTACTTTAGAGGACATTCATTCCCTGCCCCTGAACTACATTAGAGAGTCCCTATCTTGCAAATAATTGCTGCTGTAGTTCATCTTCAGGGAGGAAAGTTCTATGATGAATGAGAAGTCTGTTTATGAAGTCGGCAGTGCTTCATAGTCCTTTAAGAATGTTAAGTCCTATCAGTACAAATCTGAAAATAATTTGATACATGTCCTCATCACGGCTGGAAGAATAAAAAGTTGCCACCTGCCTTTTCAGAAAATAATGCAAATGGGCTGAACATTGTGGATTTAAACCGAGGCGGCTTCCAAAATTGGGAAAGCATAAGGCATAAAATTCCATCCCTCAGAAGTTTATTGGTTTTTCAACTCACATTGAAGGTTTACTCCTTGAAAGTTTGCCTCCTGGATCACAACGAATGTCTGCAGGAGAAAAGGAATTGACATCTATTGCTACATGCCAAATACCATCCACAAAGTCCAAATGACTGGTAATGAGCAAATCCTTGCTGCTTAATCACTCATCAACTAAAGTAGCATCATTAAAAAGATAGAGATGGCACAGCATGGAATTCATAGTATTTTAATGATTCTAGCTTGAAAACAAACATGCATAAAATCCATTTTAGATAAAATTTAAATATAATAAACTGGGAGTTATTGTCTTAAAAAAGGACTAGGTACTTTTTGGAGGATGGAGTTTAATTTAATACAATTTAAAGAATTGATTCAATATGGTTTGGGGCATTAGCCTTTGAGACATTCAGGAGTGTGCAGAGTGAGAAAGCACAGGAACCAGAGCCTTCACACAGATATTTGTGCCTATGGTAACCCTAGGCAAACAAAGAAATCATCTGCTCACTTAGCTACGACCTGTGTTTTCCTTACTGAACACACTTTTTCAGGGCACGAGGTCATCTAATCCCTGAGGAGAAGAGCTGGACTCTTAATCACAACCTTCTAATTCAACCCATAGTGTTCAGCAGCATGTACAAGGCAGCTGTGTACATTTCTTAAGTAACCACAGTTACAAAACAAACCTGGAAGCCATTTCTGTAGTTCTTGGAAAAGTTAAAACTTCCAAAATGTTTATTTGAAGGAGGATATTTTATGGGTGAAGGCTAAGCACCAAAACAGTACCTGGTAAATAGTTGGGGTTTCAATAAATATGTGTCGGATGTTGCTTGAATGAATAGCTGCTCTATTTTTTTTTTTCACTACCATTTCAATCCTTTAGATAATACGAGTGTTTCCCCTGCACTAAGGCACTGTGCCAGGTTACTAAGAGAAGCATAGGAGGCAGAAGATGAAGAGCTCTGGTTTATGGCCTTCAGTAGCTGGTAGGGCAGGATCAAAGGAACAAATGGTGTGAACCATGCTAAAAATGAGCACTTCACAATCAGAGTTAAGGAAGCCACTGCCTGCCAGGAGAAATCACACAGGTCCCAAAAGAAGAGAAGGGGCATGATTTGAATCCTACAAGAGACACAGAAATGAAGGAAGCCTCCTAAATCAAAAGTAACTCCATTTACTTTTTTCTCATAAAAGTTAGTTTCTATTCTGAAGTTATTGTATATTAATTGAACGAAATAATAAACTCTGTTATGACATTTTTATACATACACATAATGGCATTTCACCATAGTCACCTGATTACTCTTATTTATTTCCTTCTCCACTCTCTGTGGTCTCTTTACTTGTTGAGATTACTTGTGTGCATGAAAGCACAGGGTACTTCTTTACGAGTTGAGCTTATTTCATTGAGCACAGCACTCTCTAATTCCATCCATTTTCCTGAAAATGACGTGATTTTGTTCTTTATTGTTGAACATCCTCTACTGTGTAAGGACTATATTTTTGTTCAATGATGGGTCTGTAGGCTAATTCCACTACTTGGCTATTGTTACCTGGGCTACAATAGCAATAAGTCTCTGTTGTACGCTCCCCTTGATTTCTTTGGGTATGCACCCACACATGGTACAGATGGATCATATGATAGTTCTATTTTCAGTTTGTTGTATGACCTCTACGTGGTTTTCATAGGTTTATGTTAGTTTACGGTCCAGTCAACAGAGGGATAAGTAAGCCCTCCACACATTTGCCTTCATTTGTAGTTTTCCATTCTCCCAATAGTTATTGTGACTGGCATGAGATAGAATCTCAATATAGTTTGAATTATATTTCTCTTAGAACTAAATATGTTCCACATTTTTCATGAATTAAGAGATCATTTGTATTCTTTTATTTGAAAAGTGCCTGCTTAATTTATTTGCCGATTTATCAATCTTCATAACTCTGCAAGAAGCCAGATAAATCAGTCATGATGTTGCAATCTCAATACACAGAAACTGGAGGCAGGAGGGTGTCTATTCAAAGCCAAACTGGGCTAGCTATGTATAAAGACTGACTCAGTAGTGGAAGGAGAACCAGACATCTTCACCTTGAGTTTTTTTTTTTTTTTTAACTAGGTTGCAATCTGTCAGGAGTCTCCCACAATCTTCTTTTCTTTATTTTTTTTTTCATTTTTACATACCATCCCCAGTTCCCCCTCCTTCCCCTTCTCCTGTCTCCTCCTACCTCCCCCCATCCCACCCTAATCCACTCCTCAGAGTGGTTAAGGCCTCCCTTGGGTAGTCAACAATTCTGGCATGCCAAGTTGAGGCAGGACCAAGCCCCTCCCCCCTGCATCAAGGCAGAGCGAGTTATCCCTCCATAGAGAATGGGCTCCAAAGCCAGTTCATGTACCAGGGATAAATCCTGGTCCCACTGCCAGGGGCCCCACAAATAGATCAAGGCACACAACTGTCGCCCACATTCAGTTTCCAGAGTCTGTGAGCTTCCACTAACTGGGAGCAGCTGTCTCTGTGGTTTTCCCTATCATGATCTTGACCCCTTTTGCTGATATCATTCCTTCTCTCTCTCTTCAACTGCTCTCCAGGAGCTCAACCCAGCGCTTGACTGTGGATCACTATATCTGCTTCCATTAGTTACTGGATGTAGGTTCTATGATGACAATTAGGGTAGTCACTATTCTGATTATAGAGGAAGGCCAGTTCAGGCCTCTCCACTGTTGCTAGGAGTCTTAGCTGGGGCCACCCTTGTGGAATACTGGAAATTTCCTTAGTAGTAGGTTTCTCCCTTGCCCATAATGTCTCACTCTATCAAGATATCTCTTTCATTGCTCTGCTCTTCCTATCCATCCCTCCTCCAACTCAGCCATCTTGATCCCTCATGTTTTCTGCCCCCATCCTCTCCTTCCAACCCACCCACTTTATCCAGGAGTTTTTTTTTTTTTTTTTTTTTTTTTTTAACTATTTCCCCTTCCTGAGGCCCTCCATGCATGCCACTCTTAGGGTCCTCCTTTTTAGTAGCTTCTCTGAGGTTGTGGATTATATCCTGGTTATACTTTGCTTTGCATCTAATATCCACAGATGAGTGAGGACAGTAATACAAACAGCTTGATATTGGCATAAAAACAGACACATCACATTGATCAATGGAGAGTTGAAGATCCTGACATTAATCCACACACCTATGAACACCTATTTTTTGACAAAGAAGCCAAAATTGTACAATAGGGAAAAAAAAAAGACTTCAATAAATGGTGCTGGCATTACTGGATGTCGACATGTAAAAAATGCAAATAGATCCATATCTATTGCCACTTATAAAACTTAAGTCCAAATGGATCAAAGACATCATCATAAATCCAGTTACACTGCCCTGAAAGTGCCCTGAAATGAAAGTAGGAAGTACTCTTGAATGCTTTGGCACAGGAGATCACTTCCTAAATATAACTAGTAGCACAGACACTGAGATCAATAATTAATAAATGGGACCTCCTGAAACCGAGCAGCTTCTATAAGGCAAAGGACATAGTCAGTAAGACAAAATGGCAGCCTACAGAATGGGAAAAGATCTTTACCAACCCCACATCTAAGAGAAGGCTGATCTCCAAAACATATAGATAACTCAAGAAACTAGACTTCAAAATACCAAATAATCCAATTAAAAATGGACTACAGATCTAATAAAGAATTCTCAACAGAAGAATCTCAAATAGCTGAAAGACATTTAAGAAACTGCTTAACATCCTTAGTCATCAGGGAAATGCAAATCAAAACAACTTTGAGATACCATCTTATACCTGTCAGAATGGCTAAGATCAAACACACTGATGACAGCTTATGTTGGAAAGGATGAGGAATAAGAGGAACACTCCTCCACTGCTGATGGGAGTGCAAACTTGTTCAGCCACTCTGGAAATCAGTATGGCAGTTTATCAGAAAACTGGGAATCAACCTACCTCAAGATCCAGCTAAACCACTCTTGGGCATATACCCAAAAGATGCTCTATCATACCATAAGAGTACTTGCTCATCTATGTTCATAGCAGCATTATTTGTAATAGCCAGAACCTGAAAATGACCTAGATGCCCTCAACTGAAGGGTGGATAAAGAAAATATGGTACATTTACACAATGGACTATTACTCAGTGGTAAAAAGTCAATGACACCATGAAAATTATAAGCAAATGGTTGGAACTAGAAAAATCATCCTGAGTCAGGTAACCCAGTTCCAGAAAGACAAACATGGTATATACCCACTCATATTAGTCACCTTGAAATTTTAACTGGGCTGTTTAGCTTTATTAATTGTTTATCTATTCAGATATTCAAATGAATAGTGCATATTAAATACCAAATATTATGTCCACTGAAATTTCTGTCTCACTGGATTCACACTTCAGGATTGGAAAGGGACACACAGTAAATTAAAACCCTAGGGTATTGGGATACTCAAAATAAGGAATCAGTAGCACAGTATTGTGTAAGATCAACTAAACAGACTGTTCTCACCTGGTCTGAGATCAGAAAGGATTTTTTTTTCAGAAAGGACTTTGGGGCTCATTCCTGGTGAATGAGAATAGACTGTCAGAGAAGTAGAGTGCTGTGAAAAGGAGAGAAAGACATTCCAGGAAGAGAAAAGGGCTTGAATGGAACCACCCACTCCAATAGCATCCAAACGCAAATTTGAGGGAGCATATTTAAAATAATTGGCTTCAAAAGCACATGGAAAACAGATTTTCCTGTCATCCCTCCTCCACTTCACCTTTTCACAGGCTCCTTTGGTATGGCTAGACCAACAGGCAGGCAACACTGGCTTTAGGTTTCCCAGTATTCTCCTCCCACTCACCGTGAAGTTGCAAGCCACAAGTTTCTTGGAACTGTGAATATTGTTTGAACTAAAGCTAAAACAGGAGATGTGTTTTGAGTCATATTATGCAGGCATATTTATATCATCTGTTTATGATACTTACAGGTGGACACGATGACTCATTACACAACATTCTAAACATAGTAGCCTGGAAAATCCTTAGCTCTGGGAACTTGTTGGGTAGGAACACTGATATAGACAAGGAAGACTCTCTCAGGACGTAATCCATTTCCATATGAAATCTTTATATGGCAATATGAATTTTAAGAATGTGTTGCCAAACATATTTGAACTGGTGAGCGTGGGATGAAAGAGGACAATGAAAGATCATTGATTATGAGGCTGGTTATGGAAGGCCTCCCTCATCAGTGGAATATGCAGCTGCATGTGTATACACATGAGCATACCTGTGAAAGAGATAGGCACAGTAATATTTCTGTCTAGTTTGAATTTTGCAGTTTTTACTTAACTTCATATTCAAGTAGCTCCTTAAATAAAAAAGGAGTTTGACTCTTCAATTACTATACACACAGACAACTCAAACCACAAGATATATCCATTCTGTAGATGAATGTTTCTCGGGTCCCACCAAGCCCCACCGCAGTCCCATGGCCTGCTTATAGAATAATCACTCAGAAGCTTATATTACTTGTAAGTTCTTGGCCATTAGCTCAGGCTTATTACTAACTAGCTCTTACACTTAAATTAACCCATAATATTTTATCTATGTTTAGCCACGTGGTTTGCTACCTTTGTCAGTTCTGTCTTGTCATCTTGCTTCCTCTGTGTCTGGCTGGTAACTTCTGACTCAGCCCTCCTCTTCCCAGCATTCTGCTCATCTGCTTGCCCCGTCTATACTTCCTGCCTGGCTACTGGCCAATCAGTGTTTTATTAAACCAGAGTACAAAAGCATTATCCTACAGCACCATTCTTTCTCTATTAGGAGTTATTCTCTTACCCCAAAATAAAAAGCAACATTTCTACAAGACAAAGCTGTTATGATTCCATTCTGTATATTTTAGCTCAACAGGCAAACTTATAACAGCCCTACAGAAAGCAGTAAATTTTAAAGAAGTTTCTCTGAACAAATATCTCCAAGTTGAGCTGTCTCATAGGGACCCTTCCCACTGGGGTAGGGGAAACATCCAAAAGAGTCAAGGAAGAGAAAACTCACTGCTGTATTCAATTAGTTGAGGAACCATCAAAGTAAATAAGGTAATACCTTTAAGAACACACACAAAAAGAGCCAGTGAAGTAGAACAGATTAAAAGGAAAAAAGAAGTCTGTTTTAGCTACCAAGTGACCCCAGGGGTGAAGAATAATTTCTTCTTCAGGACACTCTTCGTCAAGGTCTTCCAGCAAGATGGCTGAGTGGAAGCAATTTCTTTCTGTGTCCGTAGAGAATTGAGGAAGTTTGCAGGAAATCCAGACTGAGTTTAATTCCAAGAAAAGTACAGGAGGTCAGCAAACAGGAGCAACTTTTGAAATGTTTTGTCCCCTCCTAGAATACTAATGGCCTTGAAACATCCCAATGGCCATGAAGTAAACTATTTGCATTTTAGGAACAAGAAGCAGCTCAGAGAGAAACTCTATTGACTTTACTCTCTTCTAAGGTAGTTTCCACAGAATTCTTAACCTTCATAGAAAGCTAATGACAGTCATCTCATGAAGTTACATTGGGCACACATTTAGTCATGAGTCCTTCTATGGATTGGAACTTGTGCCATCCTACAGGGATACTTAAACATTTGGAGTTTACGTGTTCAAGAATCGGAATGCTGGATGTGGTGGCACACACCTTTAATCCCAACATTTGGAAGGTAGAGGTAGGCAGGTCTCTTCGAGTTTGAGGCCAACCTAGCCTATGAAGAAAGTTCTATGACAGCCAGGGATACATAGAGAGATACTGTCCCCAAACAACAAACAAACAAACAAAACAAAATAAGAAATGCTGTTAGATGCTTATATAATTATTAATATGAAATAATAATGGTGTGAATAACAGTTATATATATTCTAAAGTGATACTGCTCTTTGGGAAAAGTAAATCTATCATCTAGCAAGTCCCTAAACATAATCTCAGCCAGAGGCTCCTACAGTCTTTCTGGCTCCTCTTCCACAATGTCTCAGAACCTTGTGGGAAAGAAGTGATGTAAGTGTGCTGTTTATGGCAAAGGACTGGGCAGATGCTTACTGTCTTCACTTTGATTACTTGGGAGTTTCTGCATTAACCGTTACCTACTGCACCAAGAAACTTCTCTGATTTGGTCTGAAAGCTGTTCTAATAATATGGTTAGAGAGGCAAGAAATTAGAGGGTAGTTTGATACTATGTTCATGTAGCAAAATCATATATAGTTGATTCTTCCTTGGGCTATTTGAGTTCCCTACCCATGGGTTCTTAGCCAGATTAACAGTACCAGCACAAATTTGCTCCTGTGACGTGGGCCTTAAATCCAATCTGAAAGTGGCAGGGGGGGAGGGGGCGCTGAAGAGATGGCTCAGGGGTTAAGAGTGCTGGCTGCTCTTCCAGAGGTCATGAGTTCAATGCACTCACATGATGACTCACAGCCATCCATAATAAGATATGGTGCCTTCTTCTGGTGTACAGGCATACTATATACGTGGTAAATAAATAAATCTAAAAAAAAATCCAATCTGAAAGGAGATAATTACTCCCATAACATTTGTGCCACTACTGTAGCCATGCACATATATTGCTATGAAGGTCATTATTGTAGCTCTCAGGGTTCACAGCTGTGTAAAGGTATTGATGACTTTAAATATTTTTACACAGTACAAATGAGTAAAACTCAGATAAATTGATCATTGGGAAGAAACTGCCTTGTCCAACCACAGGTGACAGGTGAATTCTATCAAGTTTTGCAAATGAAAGTCTGTGGAAAATGAATACAACATTTTATTAACCGAGTTTGTTCTTTGCGGCTGGTGAGATGGCTCAGTGTTATAAATGTAACTGCCTCCAACCCTGATGAAGTGAGTTCAATTCCCAAGACCCATAAAGTAGAAAGAGAAAACCTACTGATCACCACAGATATGCCACGGTATAAGTGTTTACACCCAGACCCACACATAATGTCCTGGCTAGTTTTATGTCAACTTGACACAAATTAGAGTCATCAGAGAAAAGGGAGTCTCAACTAAGAAAATGTCTCCATAAGATCTAACTGTAAAGCATTTTCTTAGTTAGTGTTCAATGGGCGAAGTCTTAGACCATTGTGGGTGGTGCCATCCCTGGGCTGGTTGTCCCGGGTTCTCTAAGAAAGCAGGCTGAGTAAGCCAGTAAGCAGCACTCCTTCATGGCCTCTGCATCAGTACCTGCTTCTAGGTTTCTGCCCTGTGAGAGTTCCTGGCTTCACTGCTATGAATGATCAACTGTTACATGTAACTTCGAGAGATATAAGCCCTTTCCTCCTCAAGTAGATTTTGGTCATGGTGGTTCATCACTGCAATAGCAACCCCAATTAAGACACATAATAAATAAATAAATGCAATGAAATTATAAAACAATATTCTGTGATCTTTGTACATGTATATAATGCATATTGACTGCTTTCAACACTACCCTTTTTCATCTCCCTTCTACCCATGTTCTACAAATTTCTTTCTCACCTCTTCCCCTCCTCCTCCCCTCCCTCTCCCTCCCCTTTCCCTTCTTTCTCTGTCTCCACTCTGTCTCTCTCTGTCTCTCTGTCTCTGTCTTTCTGTCTCTCTCTCTCTGTGTATGTGTGTGTGTGTGTGTTTGTGTGTGTGTGTGTGTGTGTGTGTGTGTTTCTCTCAGTGACACACTGAGTTTGAGCATGTGTGAACAAGGATTCAAGGTTATCCACTAGAGCCTTGTGGGGTCAGCAATGGGTACACAAAACTGAAGACAATGACTTCCTCTCTCCAAGAATCTGTTAGTAACCAAGAGAAGTAAGGGACAGGTTTCTATGAACCCCTATTCCCATCCATGCCTGACTTAGGCTAGTCTTGTGCCAGTCGATATAGGTAATGGTAGTTTTTGTGAGTTCATGTTTGCAATGATTGTGTCTGGAGGAGAACAGCCTAGAAGATAACATTTCTCAGCTTAGCTTCCAGCTTTTAGACACTTCCTTCTCCCTCTTCCTCAGTGTTCCTTGAGCTTTAGAGATGATGATATAAATACCTTATTTAGGGCTGAGCCCCCAACCAGCAGTTACTTTCAGTAGATTTTGTAGCTAGCTGTGAGTCTCTGAATTCATAGCTGTTCATTGCAAAAAGATGATTCTGTGAATAAGGCTAAGAGTAGCTTTTATCATTGAGCATAAAACACTATGTTTTAAAAGTGATGCTAGTCTTTAATCTACAGATGAGTACTTCAAAGGTTATTTACACAGTTTAGCAAAGATATAGAGTGAGAAATAAAAAAAAAAAAAAAAAAAACCAAAACAGGCCCCACTTGCACTGTGCCTAATGACTCTGCCCCTTCTATAGGCTCCATTCTAAGTTCCCATAACATCTCTTCAGGTGTGGGGTGACATCATGGGAGGGTCTGCATCCATGGTACCTTTTCCCTCCATCATTGTCTGTGGTTGCTGAGTTTTATGAGAATGAACCTCAAAGAGGGAATTCATCGGACAGTTATTGGCAGAAGCATATATGTTGGTATGAAAGGCATTTCCTGATCACTGGTGGAAACTAAAAATATGTATGTGTTTGAATTCAAGGATTCCAAGTAAGACCATAATAAATTCTCCAGATTGATTTGCTAAATCAATGAAAGGAAAGAAGTGTGGACTGAAGAGGGAGTGAGGGAAGAAAAGGAAATTGTAACTGAGTACATATTACTTTGAGGTAATTACATACATTGAGGTAGATTACATACATGATCATTTATTCTCAATCATTGCAATAATTCAATGTGCATGGGAGAATCATTACTCTCAATTTACATGGGAACAAACTGAGGCTCAGAAGTTTTATCTAACTTTATCAAGAGAACAAGGATATTAAAATTCTTAATCATTACTTTATAACTAGGTGTGTCATAATATTGGTTGTTACCCAGTCTTCCCTTAGTGCACCCTTGAGTTGCTCACCAGAGTCCCGAGAAGCTTGGGGGACCCAAGGTTCCCAGAGTTTCATTCCACTTCCTGGATTCCAGAAGTGTGTCTCCTCAAGTACAGGCAAATCTCTGACCCATCATAGATCCCAAATTAGAGTCAATTTGAATCCCAGTGATAAAACAAAAAAACAAAAAATTATAGTTTGTTGATAATTATGTAATCCAGAACTTCCTTGTCCCTGTAGCATTGCAATTACAGAATTACTCACTTTCATGGGAATCATGAATGAAAAATGCTGCTCCAGGCATCTGTGGGAGTTATGAACTTAAGGAGGGAAACAGTGTCTGGGACTTTCCATCCTTACGAGCTGTCTGTGTTCTGATATCAGCTCCTGTCCCATTTCTCTCTACTTACTGCTTACAGCTAATTGGAGTCACCCACATAAAATGCCTTTACAGAAAGTTCTCAGGTTGAAAAAACAAACAAACAACAACAACAAAAATACAGTGTAGTGTTGCATATCTACTTAAAATTCAGTTGTGTCTTCAACTATGGTGTCAAAAAAGTTATAGTAAAAGAAGTGAAAATGAAATTAAGCCACTGGGATTAAATATTTATTGATTTAATGTAGGTTATGTACAGAATCCAGTAGAAACACATAAGAATCCCTTATCTTTTCTGGGATATATTAGTCATAGACGTTAAGTCATGCCGAAGTGAAAATAAAGCTTGGTATCTCCACAGCATAACACAAGAAGCTGTTTACTCAAGTGATGTCTAAAGTGGCTTGATGATATTCCTTGGAAATTATCTTCTGAGTGATGAACTATGGACCAGCTGCTTTCCACTCATAAACATCCATCTTCAAATTTCCTACTTTTAGCTGTGTATACATTGCTAGTTGGAGTTGCACATACTTTTATTTCTAGGCTCATGTAAGTTACCTCTGTTCATATATTCCTGGTTGGATGTCAGCTACTGTCCTCACTGTATCCAATGCTAACTGGGAAGATGTATTCTTCCTGTATTCACAGAAATCAAACTGTTGGGTGTTTGAATTACATTGTTCTCTTCAGGAACATGGGGAAGCTTACTCAGTGGAGTTAAAAATAAATGAAAAAAGGAGCAGAGTATTTACAGCTGTTGAATTTGTTGGTGAAGCTTGGGACAGAAGAAAATTCCTAGACAAAGACCCAGAAGAATTAAGGATCCCACATAACATGTCTATTCTTGAAAACAATATTTACGACATGAGTATTTGCTGGCATACACACTGTATTAGTCATTCTGCTAATTGATGTGATCTTGTTGAAAATTAAAATTAAAATGGATGTCTTAACAAAAGCTGCCCCATCAAAAGCTTGAGAAACAACTTCTTCAGCCAGGACAGTCTATTTAAAGGTGTGCCTAGAAAGCACAAATTGATGGACAGGAGAAAAAGAAACAGGGAAAGAAGGTAAGTCAGTACTAGGTGGCATTATTAAATTGCTCACTGATACAGAGAACTATGGCTGGGCCTGCAGGTCATCACTGGAGTCTCCTGAAATGGTTTTCATAACTGGCCCAAGGATATCTAAAACTGTAAATGGGAGATAAATCATGACATCCAACACTTTTGCTGCTCAGGCTGTCCAGTAAAGTATGGAGTCCCCTTCAAAGCAGTGGCCAGTTGTTAAAACCATTAAGTGAAACTAGTTCCAATTCTTCCTGCTCTAGCTAGTCCTGAGGAAAATATTAAAAGTGTTTCTGTCACTTTTATACTACCTACATCTGCTTGCATCCCTGAAAACTCATATGTTAAAACAGTAATCTCTGTCAGATGTGGGGTTGGTGAAGAACTTTTCCCTGACTGTATCCTTTGAGCTGCAAAAGCTTCTCAGTTTCAACAGGTCCCATTGATTGATTGTTTCTCTCAGTGTCTGTGCTACTGGTGTTATATTTAGAAAGTGATCTCTGGTGCCAATGCACTCAAGAGTACCTCCTGGTTTCTCTTCTATCAGGTTCAGAGTAACTGGATTCATGTTGAGGTCTTTGATCCACTTGGACTTAAGTTTTGTGCGTGGAGACAGATATGGATCTGTTTGCAGCCTTCTACACATTGACATCCAGTTATGCCAGCACCATTTGTTGAAGATGCTTTCTTTTTTCCATTGTACGTTTTTGGCTTCTTTGTCAAAAATTATATATTCATAGGTGTGCAGGTTAATGTCAGGGTCTTCAATTCAATTCCATTGGTCCACTTGTCAATTTTTATGCCAGTGCCAAGCTGTTTTTATTACAGTAGCTCTATAGTAGAGCTTGAGATCGGGGATCATGATGCCTCCAGAGGTTGTTTCATTGTACAGGATTCTTTTGGCTATCCTGGGTTTTTTGTTTTTCCATATGAAGTTGAGTATTATTCTTTCCAGATCTGTGAAGAATTGTGTTGGTAATTTGATGGGAACTGCGTTGAATCTGCAGATTGCTCTTGGTAAGAGCGCCATTTTTACTATGTTAATCCTGCCTATCCATGAGCATGGAAGATCTTTCCATTTTCTGACATCTTCTTCAATTTCTTTTTTCAGGGACTTAAAGTTCTTGTCATATAGGTCCTTCACATGCTTAGTTAGAGTAACCCCAAGGTATTTTATATCATTTGTGGCTATTGTAAAGGGTGATGTATCTCTGATTTCCTTCTCAGCCTGTTTGTCTATTGTATATAGGAGGGCTACTGATTTTTTTGAGTTGATCTTGTATCCTGCTATGTTGATGAAGGTTTTTATTAGCTGTATCAGTTCCTTGGTTGAATTTTTGGGGTCACTCATGAATACTAACATGTCATCTGCAAATAGAGAGAGCTTGACTTCTTCCTTTCCAATTTGTATCCCCTTAATCTTTTTATGTTGTCTTATAGCTCTGGCTAGAACTTCAAGTACTAGACTGAATAAGTAGGGGGAGAGGGGACAGCCTTGCCTTGTTCCTGAGTTTAGTGGTATTGCTTTGAGTTTCTCTCCATTTAATTTAATGTTGGCTGTTGGCTTGCTGTAGATTGCCTTTATTATGTTTAGGTATGTTTCCTGTATTCCTGATCACTCCAAGACCTTTATCATGAAGGGGTGTTGGATTTTGTCAAATGCCTTTTCTGCATCTAGTGAGATGATCATGTGTTTTTTTTCTTTGAGTTTGTTTATATGGTGTATTACATTGACAGACTTTCATGTGGCAGAGGGCTGATATCCAGAATATATAAAGAACTCAAGAAATTAGACATCAAAATGCCCAACAGTCCAATTAAGAAATGGGCTATAGAACTAAACAGAGAATTCTCCACAGAGGAAGTTCAAGTGGCTGAAAGACATTTAAGGAATTGCTCACCATCCCTGGGAAATGCAAATCAAAACAACTCTGAGATACCACCTTACACCTGTCATAATGGCTAAGATCAAAAACACAGAAGATAGCTTATGTTGGTGAGGATGTGGAGCAAGGGGAACTCTCCTCCACTGCTGATGGGAATGCAAGCTTGTACAGCCACTTTGGAAATCAATACAGCACTTCCTTAGAAAATTGGGAATCCATCTCCCCCAAGACCCAGCTATAGCACTCTTGGGCATATACCCAAGGAATGCTCAATCATACCACAAGGGCATTTGCTCAGCTATGTTCATATCAGCATTGTTTGTAATAGCCAGAACCTGGAAACAACCTAGATGCCCTTCAACTGAAGAATGGATAAAGAAAATATGGTGCATATACACATATACTCAGCAGAGAAAAACAATGAGATCATGAGGTTTGCAGGCAAATGGATGGATCTAGAAAAAATCATCCTGAGTGAGGTAACCCAGACTCAGAAGGACAAACATGGTATTTACTCACTCATAGGAGGATACTAGATATAAAACAAAGATGACTAGACTGCTACACAGCTCCATGGAGGCTACCTACAAAACGGGACCCTAGGAAAGACCCAGGGATCACTCATTGACAGAGAAATGGATGAGATCTACATGAACAACCTGGACAACAGTGGGAGTAATGAAGGGCAAGATTTGAGGGAAAGAAAGCTTAGGGGAGCAGAAGATCCCAACTGGATCAAATAGAGAAAGGGAGAACGAAGAATAACAGACCATGATAAATGAAGACCACATGAGAACAGGAATAGGCAGAGTGCTCGAGAGGTGCCCAGAAATCCACAATGATATATCTTCTGTAGACTGCTGGCAATGATTGAGAGAAAGCCTGAACTTACCTAGTCTGGTGATCAGATGGCCAAACACCCTAACTGTTGTGCTGGAACTCTCATGCAATAACTGATGGAAGTGGATGCAGAGATCCTCAGTCAGGCCCCAGATGGAGCTCCAAGTGTCCAACTGTTGAGAAAGAGGAGGGACTGCAAGAGCGTGAATTGTTGAATCCAAGATTGTAAAAAGCACAGGGACAAATAGCTAATCGAAAGAAAGCACATGAATTATGAACCAAAGGCTGTGGAGCCCCCAGCTAGATCAGGTCCTCTGGACAAGTGAGACAATTGAATAGCTTGATCTATTTGGGAGGCACCCAGGCTGTGGGACCAGGATCTGTCCTTAGTGTATGAGCTGGCTGTTTGAAACCCTGGGCTTACACAGGGACACATGCTCAGCCTGGAAGGAGGGGACAGGACCTGCCTGTACTGAATCCACCAGGTTTAAATGAATCCCCAGAGGTGTCTTGGTCCTGGAGGACATGGGAATGGAGGGGAGGGGTTAGAGGTAAGGTGGGGGTGGGAGGGGGGAGGATGGGGGAACTGATGTATAAAATTAAAACACATAATAATAATAATAATAATAATAATAAAAAACAGTAATCTCCAAGTATGATTGCATTAAGAGATAATTTTATAGTAGTTATTAAATTTAAATAAGGTAATAAGGTCAGGATCAGATAGGATTAGATTTCTTTTAAGAAAAATGCTAGAAATAATCTCTCTCTACCCCTCTCCATTCCTCTGTGTGCATGTCCTCCTTGTTCTCCTCTTCTCCCCAGTCACAAACCAAGAAGAGGCATGTGAACATACAGTGAGAAAATAGCCATCTTCCTGCCAGGAAGATGTCCTCCCTAGAAGTGAGTGTGCTTGCTAGCACTTTGATTATAGTCTTGAGAACTGTATGCATTAAATTTCTGTGGTTTAAGTCACCTAACCTATAGCATTTTGTTGTGGAGGCCCCAGTAGACTAATACACTATCCATTCCGTGTGATCTAGGTTGCTTTGCTATGTTTGGTTTGGTTGCCTGCCTAGGAAGATGGTCCAAGTCCTTCAGTTCTGGGGGCTTTGGACTATGCTCTTTTTTGGCTGGTCATGATTGTTACATTCACCTAGTGATCATTTACTGGTTACAAATGAGTAAAGTATGTACAGATGATTCCCTGGTTTTCAAATATCATTTTTTTTTTTTTTTGGTGTTTTGAGACAGGGTTTCTCTGTGTAGCTTTGCACCTTTCCTGGAACTCACTCTGTAGCCCAGGCTGTCCTCGAACTCACAGAGATCCGCCTGCCTCTGCCTCCCGAGTTCTGGGATTAAAGGCGTGCGCCACCAACGCCGGGCCTCAAATATCCTTCTTATTCCATTATCTCCCAGCAGCATCCCTACCTACTATTTTAAATTGTGGTCAATTTCCTAGACCAGGATTAGAATCTTTTCCTTGTTGCTGACAACCAAAACCCAGAATACAAAGTATAAATATGATTGCTTTACCTTCAAATACCATGTGATTCCTTCTTTCTCCTTCAGAGGTAACCTCCCCCCAGGAAAACAGAACCTTAAGTCCAATACAAATTAAGTATAAGTTTTACAAGTGGGTTTCCCCAAGTGAGGATAAAAGTACCCAACTTGATGCAAGCCCCATGGTTCCTGGATTCATGCATCCCACATACTGGGAACCCAGAATCATCATCTAGTCATTGGTTTTATGCATATACGCCTTTCTAAAAGTAGCCTGCCTCTTCAAGGACAGTATTCATAAACTGGTCCATGACTTGTACTTTCAATAGGCCTTTATTCTTTTTGACTTGTTGCTTCTTCAGTTTTTTTAAACATATTTTTTTTTGTTTATGTGGAGGTTTAATATCATGCAACCCAATCCCACTCATTTCCCAGCCCTTCCATATCCCTCCACCCTTGCAGTCTTCCCTGCATAAGAAAATAAAAAATTAGTATTATAATTACAAAAAGAGAAAAAAAGAACACCTCTGGGCAACAACCTGCTATCAATGGCAACTGTCTCTCATAGCAGCCAAGCTGTGGCATCTCCAGTTCTGCTGTACTCATACCACTCTGCTCCTTCATCTTCCCATCTCTCCAGCACATATTTGTTCCCAGTAGTAACACTGGAAGCCACAGTGTGTTAGGCAGTATCCCCTTTTGCCCAAACAGCTTTACTTGCACATACGCATCGCAATGAGTCATTAAGTCTGGTTCAAGGACTCTGGCTTCTGCTACACCATCAGTACTGAACCCTCACTGAGATGTCTCTCAGATACCCTGCTGTTATCCTGAGTCATGGAGATCCTGGGGCTATGATTCTGCAGGATCAGTCCCTTCACATGTTCTAGCAGGTCATAGATGGCGTAGATGTTGAGGTGGGCCAATTTAAGACCCTGGATCTGTGCCTGAGTGGTAGCTGGGATGGTCAGCCTGGGTCTCTGCTAGGCCTCCCTAAACACCCTGGCTAGGGGTGGGGACAGTTTCTCTGTGCCCACACTACTGCCTACACCAAGGCAGTAGATGAGGGGCGAGGCCAGATCTACATCTATATCACAGCCTGTACTGCAGGTCAGCAAAGGATAGGACCAGTTTTCCCATGGCTGTGGAGGGGAGGGGCCAGCTCATCGCAGTACTCAGACATCATGGCTTCAGTGAGCAGCCCAGTCCACAGACATCTACATGTTCATTGGTGCTAACCAGGGCCTTCGATATCAACATCGACCCCAGCTGTAGTAAAACCATGGACACGGATATGGTCCCTGGTGGCAGCCTGGGCCCAGACATCACCATGGTCTTAAGTGGTAGCACAAGCCACTTAGATCAGTTTGTCCCCCACCCCCCGCCCCCACCAGATATCATCAACCAGGGCTTCAGGTGGCCGCCGCGACCACGAACATCCAAACGGTCCTCAGTAGCAATATGAGCCACAGACATCAATCAATGCAGATCCTGGCTGGGTTAGGGCCACCGACCCAGACTTGGCCCTTAGTGGCAGCCTGGGCACAGCCATCACGTGGCTTCAGGTGGCTGCACAGACTCCTCAGATTGGACTGTTCCTCACTGCCATCATGTCCCCCGTTCCACCTCTCTCCACATTGCACGACCCATTCGGCTTCTCTTTTTCTCCCATCTCTTCAGCATGTATGCCATCTTTTCCCTCTTCCCATCACATATGTGTTCATCATAGGAGCACCTGCTGTTCCAAGCCACCGGGCTGGCGTGGGCTCTTAGGTGTCTCACAGCTGTCTCAGGTAGCCACTTGTTGCTTCTTTAGGATGGGGTATGTCACTAGGCAAGTAGATCCCATGACAATAACTCTTTTCGAAGCCTGAGAACTATGAGAGCTTGTAGTACAGAAGGAAAGACAAACTCATCTCCCTTTATGTATCACCGTTCTAGCAAGTTCCTTATTTAGAGCAGAGGAGGTTTGCTATAATCAACCATCCACCAAGAGACTGACTGATCTAACAAGGAAAGGCAGCATTACAAAGGTTCAGATTTGCTCTTTGATGCTGACAGGTTGCCCCTATGACCACAGGGTCACCTAGATTAGTCCATGCTTTCAAGCTCAGGCACATAGACTGTCTCTACCACTATGCTCATTTAATTCACCATTGCACTGTGCCAATATCAGGACAGTAATAATCTATAAGAAAAAACATTCTTCCCAGCTACTATTGAGTATGTCTTGTCTTCTCAGGGCTTGTCTCTCTGGACATAGATCCATTTGTAAGCATTCTGTGTAGACTTCTTTTCTCTCTCTCCTGTAATTGTACCAATTTCTACCCAACCAGGAATCTAGGAATCCATACATAGCCATACATACCACTCATCCTTTACAAAGTGAACTCGAGTTTGCTCACAGCTGTGCCCTCTGAAAGGATTCTCCTCGTCATTTTTTTTTCTAAAGAAATACCCATGGCCGAGTTTTTGATGTGGCAACTGTCCTTTTAAAGTTAGCACCAGTATAATTTATCAATAACAAAATAATCATTGCTATGACTAGACCTTTGTACAATTGATTACTAACTCTTTGTATCTCACTTACACACCTCTTATTGTGGTGTTTTTATTTCTGGGAACTTTATGTTTGTTATATTCAAAGACACAGAAGTATCCAGTCTAGCGTGATATGGAAAAAATCCTTGTGATTAAGAAAATCTCATGTCAATCAAATGTTGACATCGCCCAGCTTTCCTTATACCAGCAGTTCATTATAATCCATATCATGCATGAGCTTTAATAACTGCATGATGGCATACAGAAGATTATCAACACCCATTTCTGTAAGTATTAGGAATTTTATTTCTTTCTGATTGACCAGTAATTCAGCTCTAAATTCTAATCATAAAGATTAGTTATATATACGCATGTTTCTAGTAACTAGAGACTTTTACATTTTTATGAAATCAGAGCCTAGGTAAAAGCTTACATCAAGATAATTTATTTAGGGAGTAATCACAAGGATAATAAAAAATGGAAAGAGGATATGAGTTTGTTGCTATCCTGTAAGCTCAGCGGTTGGGAAGCTAAGGCGGGAAGATTATAAGTCCAAGGCCAGCCTGACTGTATATTGAGATCTTGTCTCAGAACTAAAGAACAATACCCCTTCTAATGATGAAGGGATGGGATTCAAAAAAGAAATGGGAGAGGACATAAATATGAAGTGTTGAGTTGGCCACTTGGATAGGTGGCAGTTGAGCAAGTGAGCATGACTTGGAGTAGAGGTTTGTAAACTACCTCTGAACTGTAGCCATAAAATTTTGTCTCTCACACATAAATGAAGGTGCCTGCATATGAATGTTCCACCCTTTCGGACTGATCATTCATTAAGGCAAGACGTTTCTTCACAGGGCCTTGTGCTTTCGTGGCAGAGAAGCCATAGGGAAGGAAAGATTGGTACAAAAGCAAGCTGGGGCATATTTAAAAGGCATCTAATGATTCCAGCCAATTTCCAGACAGACAAGTTTAATATTAACAGGAGCATGAGTGAAGTAAGAAGTTGGGGTTGACTTTTGACCTAGTCCAGAAGAAATACCAGATACAGTGCAGTATGAAAAGGAATTGAACAAAATCATGTTTGGCATCTAGATAGAGATCTGATGCCAAATACGTTTAAATGTGAGGAAGAATACTTTAGATTTGTATCCGTTCTTCAGTAGATTTCACGGGAGTATTTTCAGCATGGAAGTAGCATGATTACATCTGCATGTTTGAACAATTAGTCTGTTTGTAGGCAGTATGAAAGGTGCTACTACTTTAGTATAATAGTATGAAGATCAACGGATAGGATTGTTTCCAGTAAATGTAACATGATGAAAGACAAAATTCAGGCATTAGAAATACATGAATGATCATTTGAGGAGTAAGTTATAGACGGCCTGAGTTTGAAGAAAACCACACAGGAAATAGAGGATGTTAGGATTGCTTCTAGATGAGCAAATAGGTGACTTAATGGTGCCAATTGCAAGCGAGGAACACAGGTCAGAGGAAGTCAGTTTATGACTATAAGAAACACTGACTATGAGAGACTAGGGGCATGCAGAGTCTGAAAGACAGGTTGTAAATTTGAAAATACCATTCAAGTGAGAATGAAGGATATCAGTGTGCAATTTGAGGAAGCCGATGGGAATTAGTAGCATACAGGTAGTAAGAGGAGGAGAATGAGGAAGCAGTGATGGAGAGAGAGAGGGAGAAAGAGAGGAAGGGGAGAACAAAACAGCCTTAGGAAGATTATTACTGAGTTAAGGGTTTATCTCAAAGAATATTCTCAGTATCTGAGAAAAGGGAGATGGTTTAAAGTGAAGTAATATAAGTATATTTCACCAGAAATAATGACTTAAGCTTCCAGGAATCATTGCTATTGGGTTGTTTTTGATCAGATAAATCCACATGTGAATAACCAGAATACACTATAGCACTAATGATAACTTAGTAATATGTCACTGCCAGGGGACCTAAATGGCTATCTTCACACAGATTTCAAAACAAGAATGATAGTAGCCACCAATTTTGAGTGTTTAATATGGCAGGCATGGGTTGAGTTTCAAGTTTACCACAAAACATTCTCCTAGTGGAAGGGTTATAGTCAAGTTAAGCATGTATCCTAATTTTTCTAGTAAATTGTGGTGTTATTAAAAAGTATTTTTCACTTCTAGAAATGTCCCTATCTGCATGATAAATCATGTGATTCTCTTAGATACAAGTGTGGAGATTATTATCTACTTAAGATGATTGGAGAATTTAGTGTAATTTTTGAGACTCACTGTATATATATCCATGAGGTAGGTAAATATAATTTTCTCTTGGGTCTGAGATGTGAGACAGCAGGAATTCTGGGAAACTGGCTGGGATTTATCACTTCAGAGATAAAGTTATGGGTTACATGGTACAACCAAGACCACGCAGGAAGAGGGATCAGAGAGCTACATCAGAAGCTTGTGATCATCTCACATCTCACAATTCCAAACTGTTCCCAGAACATCTTTCTGCAGATGGCACAGCTAATTAATTCTTCCCATGTTCAGAGATGCTGTGCACGCTGTAATCCTTCCGTGAAGATGAGGTCCGAAAGCACTGTCAACATAAAAACACAATTATTATCTCAAAGGGGAGAAGAGACAGTTTGTTTGGAAACCAAATACAAGTGACTGTGGCCAGAGAACACAGATTTAAGTTAACCCAAATTCTGTCTTCTAACATGGTAGTAGTTTCGTGAAATTGCTTGTCGTAACAGATCAAAGAAGGTCATAAATCAACATACTTCTAAATATATTGGTAAGTACAGCAGATGATAGGCAGAGGCAGAATTTCTGCCATAAGTTTCAATGACATCCTTGGCTTTGAGCATGGTAGTAACTAGTGATCGGTTCACACATCCCAGTAGAGATCCCCTAACACAGGGATGTTAAGTCAGACATAGAGTTGGGCAATACGTGCCTATTAAGGGGGTTAAAGTCTAAGAAAATTTGCAAGTAGGCCCTGGACCTTCGACATCCCAACCTCTTTACTATCATTGACGTTCTCATCAGTCCATAAGCCTTATAGAATATTCTGTGTGAAATGTGGCTTTTTCCAGGGAGTTTCCTTCACAGTGTCCCCATTTCAGAATTATATATAAAAATCCTTTCATATTTTCTCTAATTGAGAATGGTCATACCATTTGGAGACCCAGCTAAGTATTTCAAAGGATCCAACAGTTAGTGCTCATGTATCTGGTAAAAAGTACAGGATATCTTGAAGACCATTTTGGTGTACCTGCCTCTAACATGGAATTTTCAAGTTAGACTGAAATGCAGGTTTCTCATCAAGTTTTCTGGGCTACATAATATAGAAGATTTGCAAAGAGCAGGTGAAAAATATAACCAGACACACATTTCTTCTCTGTAGTAATTGACACAATTTTTCTCTTTTGTAATCCATCACACAGACTTCTTTCCCTATCTATTCATATATTTAAGTTCATAAAGATAGTTATGATATTCACCCAGGGTGTTTCACTTTGCAAAATGTAGGTTCTGTTGGGGCTTAGTTAAATGAAGAGAAGAATAAATGAAATATGACAATGTGAAAATTTTCGCCATCTTAACTTGGTGACATTTGGTCAGTCAGTCAGTGGCCAATTGGGAATGGAGAGTGATTTCCATGATTTCAAAAGACCAGGACATTGTGAGAATGTGGCCCACTATCTGCAGTGATTCATGCCATTTGTCTGAATTTTCATGCATGAGATTTTGTTCTTCAGAATCTGTCCAGTTCCTTTTAATTGAATTCACTGCCTCCACACAAATTCCTATTGTTCATTTACCTAATTCTAGTTAATGCTTTCAACATGATGAAAATTGATAGCTTCCCAATTTTTTCTCACCAATTTTGCTAATCGTAACACTGTTAATCTATTTCTGGTGTTACTTTTCTACCAGTTGGGTAACTTTTGGGCAACAATTTTCACAAACTTCCTCTGGGACTATGCAACCCACACTCTGTTTTCTTGATAGCCTAAGCAAACTCCACATAACCTTTAATTAGTATCTTCTGTAAATCAACATAATCGACCAAAGAAAATCAGGCAGAGATGTGAAGGCTTTTCATCACTAGAATGAAATATCCAAGTATCACAGAGGCAATTCCATCATCTAGCAAACACGAACTACATGGTTTAACTTATTTCAGTCCACTAAGTAATTAGTAAGGCATACTTTCGCAGAAAGGTCCTGGCCAATAATCTATGGCTATTCAATTTCTTTTGAAGAAAAATATTCAATAACTTTATGGGAAAAATAATTTATTACTCATAGAGTTCAAACATTTTAAAGTTACGTATCACTAAATGAAACCTATCTTTTGACAATGTGTTTTCAAATACTTCATTAGGAGATCCTGTTTCATTTGGGTAGTTATAGTGTGATACAAAAACTTAAAGAAATATACTAGCACACTCATACTTTATTAATAATACTATTCCTGATAAATTATTGAAGTTTATTCTACATCAAATCTATTCATAGAAATAGTAATATATATCTATGTATATATGTACATAGATATATATTACAAAAACAATAAAATTTATGAAATTTATGTGACTATGTACATACTTAAAATCATACACATGCACACAATAAACTACATTGATCATAAAATTAAGTATTGATGTTGACAAAGCTGTTCTGTAAACTATCTAGACTGATTTTTCCCATCACCCATATATATAATCCCAATTTCATTAGGAACCTTATTTTGTAAGACAAAGAAATATTAATAAGATCATGCTTTTGAATTGGAGGGAATTCTAGGATGTAATTAATAAATTGGATTTGAATATGATTTTTGCCTCTGCCAAAATCCATCTAGTACAATTTTGGAAACATTAATTGTAAAACTATGGAGGGAAGGTAGGTTCTGTTTTTGAAAGCTGAAGGCCATTCTTTGCACTTTCTACTCCAAATTTTATTTTTTATTTATTTATATCTGTCTATCTATCTATCTATCTATCTATCTATCTATCTATCTATCATTTATTGGTTTTTCAAGACAGGGTTTCTCTGTGTAGCTTTGTGCCTTTCCTGGAACTCACTCTGTAGCCCAGACTGGCCTTGAACTCTGCTGCCTCTGCTGAGTGCTGGAATTAAAGGTGTGTGCCACCATTGCCTAGCACTACTCCAAATTTTAAACAGGCAAATAAAATGCAAGGCTAAATACTAATTTTTACTTAAAAAATTTGCTTTCTCCATTTTGATGGCACGAGCTGGTGCTCTGGAGATCAGTGTTATTCCTTGTGTTTTCTGCACAATCTACCCCTCTATGGGATCATTCTTGTTTGCGTAAGGAAACATTGGTATTACCCATCACTTTAAAAAACCTTCTAACCAGCTGGCCTGTGGGTGTTCACTTCTGGTAGGAAGCAGCAGAACACTGTGAAGAACAACTGTATCTGTTGCTCCTAGAGCCTCCCTGTCTGGTCTTGGCTAACCTCAGTTTAATTGAACGGTTTTCTGCTAAGGTCATTTTATCAGGTCACTGACAGCTTATATCTTTCCAAAGTTAAGGATCAATTTCTGTCCAATATGTTATAAAGATTCAACAGATTAGACCACACTCCTCTGTCAATTAATTTTGACTTCTAGGCTTCTGAGAACATGTGGACATGCTGTTTCTTCCCTCTTGAGAGGTGCTACTTTATCCAATCTGCTGCATCTTCCACATTATCAGCCCTCTAATTCAAGGCTTCACCATTTTCTATGCCTTCTGAAGTGTTTTCATCCATTACTCTGGCTCCAAACATCATCTAGACACCAGTCTTCCAAGTGAAGAATATTTCTATCAGTTATGATGAATAAATAAACGAATCACAAAATTCTAAGGACTTTGGCCGTCTTGAATATGTTTGGTATATAATTTTCCATTTGAACTTGGGCAGATTACTTTGTGCATTAGTTGGTGGCATTGCTTCTTGATTGGGATTTTTGTGTAACTTAAGTGATGTTCACAAAAGCACTTGGCATAGTGTCTAGCAAATAGGCAGTACACAATAAGTGCTAAGATAATAAATATTAGTTATGGTAGAGATCATAATTAAGCCATATCCAGATTGCTAGATTTTAACTCCATGATCACATGTAAACAATTAGATCACTCACTTGGCCCTTTAAGAACTTTGGTTCATGAGTTCTCCCAGCACAGTGCTTAAATTATTAACCTTTATTTGGACAAGGTGTGGAGTCCTGGCTCAAACACACAAGTCCCAAAGCACCCCATTTTCTCAGTGACTTTCAGAATAGAGACACAGTTGATGAGAGTCTCAAAATACTTTTCAATTTTTAAATATATACTAGAGCTCAAATTTATCTATACTGGAATAATTGCAATTATTCCCTGTGGGAAAGTCACACATATAAGGCAAATGTACCATGTGCCTTCTAAATTTACATAATCTTACAGGAACCTATCTTTTTATAAATCATCTCATTTTATCAAGTCAGCTATGTAATGTAACCAAGGCCATGCAGTTTCTATTTTATAAATGAACATACTGAATTTAATTTACTTGTTTATGGAAATACGATTTCTATTTCATTCAAGTCATATTTGTATACAGGTTTTGATGAATAGGCTGTTAAACACATAATTAAATACATAAGTATTATTTTTTACTTTTATGTTTTTTATTTGTGTGTGTATGTGTTTGCCTTCACATGCATGTACGTGTGTATTAGTGTGGGTGCCCACTTATGAAGGCCAGAGGTTGACATCTAAAAATCTCCCTCAAATATATTCCACTGACCCTGGAGTTAACTGACTCAGGTAAACTGGCCAGCGAGGAAACACTCAGGGATCCTGTTGCTTCCCCAGTGCTGGGTACAAGTGAGCACTGTCGCACTCAGCTGTTTCACATGAAGACTAAAGGATCAAACTTGGATCTTCATGGGTGTATAGCAGATGCTTTACTGACTGAGTCAACTTTCCAGCACATTGTTGGCATACTTTCATAATGTTCCTGTCAAAGTAGAACTCAAAGTGTGTTGCTTTCAATAGATAAAATAAGTTGATTTTTTTAAACCCTGTTGCCAAACAACCACTTTTATTTTGCTGCCATCTAGAAGGTCCCCTTAGTGTCCCCTCTGACTGAGAAGCTTCATCTGTTAATGATTCAATACTTTCTATACAGCACATAACTTTACATGCTATGAAGCATGGGTCATTCATGCTTGAGAATTTCCTATAGGGCAAAAGACATCCAAACATCCACCAGATGCAAAGCAAGAGCAATAAAGGAAGGAGAGCCATAGCAAGAGCACAGTCTACAAAGGGAATTTGTTGTGAGAAGTTAGTGGCAAACAGCCTTCAGAATCAATTTGAGCTAGGTCTGAACAGCATGTTCATTACTACCCTGTCATGCATGGGTGTTAGTGCCTTGAATCTCTCTTCTCCTCTGAAGAATGAGGACACCAAAGTCTAATTCACAGGATTAAAGTATCTCATATATTATTGATATCTCATAAGTTGTTGCTCCCAATGTGTCTCCAGCTTGACCCTCCATCACTTCAAGCCCCTTTTAACTAAAAATGCCACCTTGCTACAAAAAGGAAAAATCAACTCCAATAGGCATTTAACGATAAAGTAAAACTTGGTGGTGAAAATCTAATATATGATCTTGTTTTGTTCTCTAATTCTTTCAAATGGCATCAAATAAAATATCTCATTTGGAAAGGTTAACCTCAAGTAAGACATAGACAGTATCAGAACTTTTGTCCTCATTCATTTAGTGTCTTTTTCAGACAGTGAATAAATGTACTTATTTGAAGCATAAAATTAATGAAGGGCAAACATGACCATATTTTGTACTTTAATTTTAATATACAACATATATATTAGCAGCTGAATGAGTAATTTAAGACTAAATAATGTATCACAGTTAAAAAAAACTTTTTGGGGGCACTTTATACATGAGAAGTGTATAGACATAACACCTACCACTTCTTCAAACTCCTTTCATGCTTTCATGGTCTCTGTCTTAGCCACTGTTTTATTTCTGTGAAGAGACTATGGTAACTCTTATCTAATCACAGGCACCTCTGGAAAAAATGACAAGAATAACAAGTCCTCTCCTCAAGGGTATATGAGCAGTAAGGTATTTGTGGAAGAGAAGTCCAGGGATCCAACTTTCTTGGGTCATCATCCATACTAAGGTGGCCTTTTCACTCACACTGCTGCCCTTGAATCATCCATGCCCCTGTAAGCTAAGAATCCACCCATCCATCCTTGTTCATTGAGCTAAGAATTATATCTTGGTATTTCATTAGTGCACTGTCTTAGTTAGGGTTTCTATTGCTGTCAAGAGACATTATGACCATGGCAACTCTTATAGAAGAAACCATTTAGTTGGAGCTAACTTATAGTCAGAAGTTTAGTCCATTATCATGGTGGGAAGCATGGAGGCACACAGGCAGACACGGTGCTGAAGATGGAGCCGAGAGTTCTACTTCTAGATCCACAAGACACTGGGCCTGGCTTGAGCATGTGAAACCTCAAAGCCCATCCCCAGCGACACACTTCCTCCAACATTGCCACACCTACTCCAATAAGGCCACAACTCCTAATAGTGCCTAATAGCACTCCTCAGCACCACTGTCTTCCATGATCCTACTAGGATGGCCCATTAGACCCTGATTAAAATGGCTAATCATTTTTCTAGTCGTAAATCCCAAAGTGTTCCATATTCCTCTAAACAAAAACCTGGTCCTGACTATCACAGTGATAGTCCCTGGTACCATCTTCTGTCTTAGGGTTTCTTGTAGTTGGAGTTTTCCTGCCTGGCCCAGTCAGGACAAATCTCTCTTACCCGCCAGTCCCACAGTCACTCAGACCCAACCAAGAAAGCACACAGAAACTTATATTGCTTATAAACTGTATGGCTGTGGCAGGCTTCTTGTTATCTACTTTTTTATCTTAAATTAACCCATTTCTGCTAATCTATACTTTGCCACATGGCTTGCGGCTTACCAGTGTCTTTACACGTTGCTTCTCATGGCGGCGGCTGGCGGTCTCTCCCCAGCCTTCTACATCCCAGAATTCTCTTCTCTCTTGTCCCGCCTATACTTCCTGCCTGACCACTAGCCAATCAGAACTTTATTTACACATAGCGATATCCACAGCACTTCCCCTTTTCTTTTTTTTTTAAAGGAAGGTTTTAACTTTTACATAGTAAAATTACTTATAACAAAACAATTATCAAGCAAGAATTACAGTTACAATATTAAAGAAGATATCCTATCTATCTTATATTTGTGAGTCTAAGGTTTTATATCTAACTTATCTTTTATCATAACTGAGGAAATTATAACTATCTAGTCTTCAACCACATCAAAGACCTCAGAAGGATATAATATTACCTGAGAACCGGGAGAAGGATGAAAGCATTTTTCAGGAGTCTTGCAAGAGTAGACAGAGACAGCTGGCAGCCTGGACAGTCACCTAATGTTCCTTTGTAAAGTTGGGGCATTTGTCTTCAGCCCACAGGGCTAGAGTCTAGAGGAAGAACCACAGAAGCAGTGAAGGGTAAGGTTTTCTGCTCTTGCTCTGACCTCGTGGTTTAACTCTGCAATCGGTTCTGTGTTTCTTATTTAACAAGCCGGATACATCTACAGTTTCTATTGCTGTAAAGAGATACCATGACCGTGGCAACTCTTTTGCTATTATTTCTATTATTAATTAAATCTATTCATTTGTTTTACATCTTGGCCACAGTTTCCCCTCCTTCCTTTCCTCCCATCTCTTCCTCCACTTCCATCTGCCCCCCAATCCACTCTTCCTCTGTTTCTGTCCAGAAAGGGGCAGGCCTCCCATGGGTGTCAACAAAGCATGGCATATCAAGTTGATGTAGGACTAAGCTCCTCCCCTTGTATTAAGACTAACAAGGCAACCTAGGATGAAGAATAGGTTCCTGAAAGCCAGCAAAGTGTTAGGGACAAGCTCTGCTCCCACCACTAGGAATCCTAAAAGTAGATCAAGCTATACAACTGTCACACATACATAGAGTGCCTAGGTCAGCCCCATGCATGCTCCCTAGCTGTCAGTCCAAAGTCTGCAAGCTTCTATGAGCCCAGATTAGTTGTTTCTGTGTGTTTCCTTTTAATGACCTTGACCCCCTGGTTCTTACAATCCTTCCTTCCTCTCTTCAACAGGATTCCCTGAGCATGGCCCAGTGGTTGGCTGTGGATCTTTTCATCTGTTTCCATTAGTCCCTGGATTAAGGCTCTCTGATAACAACGGGGTAGTTACCAATCTGATTACAAGAGATGGCCAGTTCAGACTATCTATCCACTATTGCTAGGAGTCTTAGCTGGGGTCATCATTGAAGATCATGGGAGTTTTCCTTGTACCAGGTTTCTATCTGACCCCAAAATGCCTCCTCCCATCAATATGTCTCTTTCACCACTTCTCCCCTCTATCCATCCCCTAACCAAATCTCTCGTTTTCCCATCCCACTTCTATATGGGTTATTCTTATTCAAACCACCATATTCCATTCCTTGGCTCCCATAGGCTTATAGCCATATCATAATGCAAAAATGTATTCAGTCTGACTTCAAAAGTCCCCATAGTCTATCACAATCTCAAGTCAAAGTCCAAAGTCTCTCCTTAGACTCATGGTGGTCTGTAGTTAGAGTTTTCCTGCCTGGCCCAGTCAGGACAAATCTCTCTTACCCACTAGTCCCACAGTTGCTCAGACCAAACCAAGAAAACACACAGAAACTTATATTGCTTATAAACTGTATGGCCGTGGCAGGCTACTTGTTATGTACTTTTTCTATCTTAAATTAACCCATTTCTATTTATCTATACTTTGCCACATGGCTTGTGGCTTACCGGTGTCTTTACATGTTGCTTCTCATGGCAGTGGCTGGCAGTGTCTCTCTCCAGCCTTTCACCTCCCAGCATTCTCTTCTCTCTTGTCCTGCCTATACTTCCTGCCTGGCCACTGGCCAATCAGAACTTTATTTACACAGAGCGATATCCACAGCAGTGGTCTCTTAACTATAAACCCTACAATATCAAAATCAAAGAGCAGATCATATACTTCTAACATAAAATGGCACAGAATATACATTACCATTCCAAAATAGAGGAAAGGGAGCATAATGAGGAAATAATGGACCAAAAGCAAGACCAAAAACTAGCAGGACAACTTCAACTTCTGCATCTACATGTCTGATGTCAAAGTGCTCTTCAGATCTCCAACTCCTTCCAGTTTTGTTGACTGCAACACTTCTCTCTCTTGGGCTGGTTCTGTGCCCTGTTAACAGCTCTCCTGGGCAAGTATCCCACTGCTCTGGCATCTCTAACCTCCAAGTGTCTTTACTATAATTAATCCCTCTTCACCTTCACTGCTTCATGCAAAGGTCTATCTAGGCATGCATGCAGGGACATCCCTGACACATGTCTGGCATCAGTATAATTTCTTAACCATAACCCTTTTTTTTTTTTTTTTTTTTTTTTTTTTTTTGTATCTTTGGCCAAAGATGCTATGTTCTGCTGCTTGATGGGGCTGTAACTTGTTTCTCTCTTTCAACTGCATTTGCATCAGCTTTCTGTTGTTGATGGTTCCCTTTACTGCTTAAGATTTCCTTTGATTCTTTTCCACATGTTTCAGTATTAGCTAGGTGTGATCTTCCCATGAGCTTACCACTTCCTTTGTTCCCTTTAGCATCAGACTGATCTTTAGGTCTTTTTTTCCCCTTGGGCACAGGGCTGGGCACCAACATCACCTTTCCTAGTGCTCTTTTTCTCTATACATGTTGTATTTCTCCTTGACCCACTTGAGTATGTACATGTGTGCAGAACTGACAACTTGGGATTGGACATATTATATTGGATTTCCTCCCTAGAAGAAAATAATTTTCCCTCTTTTAATAGCCATTTATCACTTTTAGCTCTTCACCTAGGGAAGGGACAATGTTCACATGCCAAGTGGTATTGTCATTATGTTGGTCTTATTCAGGTGCTCCCAATTATTCATTTGCCCACTATTTGTTCCCATAATTATATACAGGTCTCCTGGAAGCAAGAGACTATCATTCTTATGCATATCATCAAATCAGAAAATAAAAATTCCTGAAATATTAAAGTACAATTTATGAAAATAAATAAAAGTAACTAAAATATTCATTAACAAAGGGAGATTAATATATTCAAATCAAAAAGTTCTATTAATTAAAAAAATTGTTCAGTTATAACTTACATTCATTTTACTTATGAAATCGTTTATTTACTAAAAACATTTTCTAGTCTTACATGACATTTAAACACATTGTTTCGTTTAGCAAATAATCCAGCAAAGCAATTCTGTCTTTATGAGGATTCAATACATACTTAGAACTACATCAGAGATGATCTAAAAACCTTATCTAAGATACATTTCAAATAGACAGTCTCAATAACTAGCTCTTGAATGCAATATCTTTTCTTTATATACCTAAAGATTTTCAACTAATGAGAGAGAGTGTGTGGGTGGAGGTCAGAGGACAACTTTATGGAGTCAGTTCTCTCCATCCACCTTTATATGAATTCTGGAGATAGAACCCATATTCCAGGTTCCAGTTTCTGTGGTCATCTGGCCTGTGAGGCAAGTGCTTTTCCCACTGATCCATCTGAATTGCCATACTTCAGTAGAATTTTAAGACTAAGAATTTCATGACTATGGTTGGAATTCTACATTAGTCATTCCTAAATAAGTAGCTTCTTTGGATAAATCACAGCTCAGAATCTCAGTCATATTTCTCTTAAACAAGGATGATGATGACATTCCCACTTGTTATCTCCCAAGACTTTAGAAAGATCAATGATGCAGTGAATGTGAAGGCACAAAGCAAATTTTTTCTTCCTATTTCTAAAATTAAATATACAATAGTCGACAGAAGCTGATCATCAGCAAAATGGAAAAGACATAATGACTGGCAAGCCTGAGTTCCAGATCCAAATGTTAAGACAAAAGACGCTAGGAACAGGACCAACTCCTTTATTTTGTGACGTTTGATTTTTCTCATCATAAAAATGGCATGTTTTGTAGAGTCTAGCTTCATAATGTACCCAGTTACCTTTTAACAGCAAAACAGTTGTTACATGGGTATTAGTTATATTAAACATATCTACTAAGCAGGCCTTTAAAATCCATTCAATAGAGATATATCTGCCTTATTTGGAGTAGCCAAAAAAAGTTTCATTTTTAGTTGCAAATTGTATCTTCATGTAATAGATAGATCTAGAAAATTCAATATAAAAACTAATTTCAGTCAAATAAATAAATTGAAAGAGAAACAAAAACAACATCTTCAAGTATCTTAAAATCCAAACTGATGATAAACAAGAAAGAGAAAAGAGATGTACAAAAGTTAAATTTTGCTCAGATATGAAAGTATAGGCAAAATCAGGGAGTGTAGTCTGCTGGGTGAAGAGTAAACTGTTAGCATGGCTGCATCAAATAGTGCAGTGGCATTGGACCACCTACAAAGAGGTCTAGAGTCTCACAAAAACCACAAAAATGACTCAGATTTATGAAGGATCTCAGAGGAAATTACCCATCGGAATCAGTGTCTCCCCTGGGCCCAATTAAAAATCTTCCCATTTAAAGTAGATAATCTTTTATCTCTACAGTTAAACTTAATTATTTTATTGTTCTTGATACTCTGAAAATAGGATTGCTGACTTATTGTTTTAGGTAATTAGTTGTTAACATATAAAAATGCAAGTATTTTGTTGTTGATTCTAATCCTGTAACTTTACTGAATTAGTTATTGTCCCTAGAGTATATATATATATATATATATATATATATATATATATATATATATATGTAATTTAGTTTTCTATTTGTCAGATCAAGTCATTTGAAAATAGAGTTATGTAACCTCACACTAACACTGTTGAAAGTAGCTTTCACTATACCCAGTCACACATAAAAAGGATACATGAAGGAAAAAAGGGAAAGTTGTTGAAAAGAAGGGAAAAAAGGAAGATGAGAGAAGGGAATAGAGGTTGAAAATAATTAAAATTCATCACATACATTCATGAAACTGTCAAGGGACAAAGATTTTTAAAAACTTCCTTTTAAATTTGGGGACACTTTTTATTTCTTTTTCTTCCTTAATTGCTCTGGCCAGGATTTCTAGTACCATGTTGCATAGGAGTAGTAAGAATGGGCAGCTTTGTTTTGCTTCTGCTCTTAAAGTTGTCATGTTTTCATCACATAATTTGAATTTAAGAAGTACGTATGTGACTTTATTATATTGAGATCATTTCAATTTAGTCATAATCTTAAGAATTTATTTCAAGTGTCTGAAAAACTACAAAAATGATGAAATAAACTGAAGAAATATAAGTGTGTGCATGTTTATGAATTAAAGTATGGATATTATGGAAATCTCCATATCAACCTACAGTAATATCTAGATTCAGGATAATCCCTATTAAATTTTCACTAACTCATTTTTTACAAAAACAGAAAACAATTCTAAACTTCATATAAAATGATTAAGGACCAGTAGCAGACAAAAAACTCTTGAGAAGGAGTGAAGTAAGTGTTTCAGAATAGTCTACAAAGCTAAGACAATTAAAGCATTATAGTGCTGATGTAAAGACAGACACACAAACCAATGGGGGCGACTTTAAGCCCCACAAATAAAATACTAGCTTCCTACAACCCCACAACTAAGAATATCATCAAATAACATCTAAAGCTTGTAACAGACTTTTCCTCTTTTTGTTTCAACCTGCCTACCCGATGTTCCCACCAACGTATTTGACAAATGCCTGATTCATGACTTTTTTTTCTGTAACTATAAAAATACATGTAACTCCTTACATGTTAAAATACATGTTACTTGGGGAAATCTTAGTCCATATTTCTGAGCCATGGTTTGGCAAACAATAAGTCAGCTCTTACTTTGCTTCAGGTGAGAGCTGTGGTTTTAACAAGGATTTATTTAATTTTTCACTGTGCACATTTGAGTGTCTTTGTGTGGGTATGTGAACATAAGTGTAGATAGATGTTCATGGAAGCCAGAAGAAAGTGTTGGATCCCCTGGCTCTGGAATTATAAGAGAAGTCTTGCAGACTCTGAACTAGTGAGCCATCACTACAGCCACAAGAGCTGGGTTTTAGGTCACAATTAAAAGATGGAAATCTTGTCATATGTGACAAGGATGAAACTTGAGGGCATCATTAGAGTGAAGGCAAACACACACAGAATGACAATAAGTGTGTGAATCCCTGTACTTGAGGTCTTTGACTCTGTTCTTCATGGAAGCCCAGAGTAGAATGGTGGTCTGCTGGACCCGGAGGGTGAGGAGATGAGAACTGTATGTTGTTCTTCAACAGATACAAACTTTCAGTTCAGTGAAATGGATACAAGCATTGAGGTCGGCTGCAAGCATCTTGGCCATAATTAACAATGCTTCCCAGTGTTCATAAAACTATTTTCAAAAAAGAAAAAAAAGAAAGAAAGAAAAAGAAAGAGCAAAGGAAAGGAGAGAAGAAAGAAGCAGGAAAAAGAAAGGGAAGGAGGAAATGAATGGGACAGAAAGGAGGGAGGGCAGGAAAGGAAAAGGATGGCGATTGGGCATTAAAACATCTGTTTTTTTTTTTCTCTGAGTTTTTGCTCCTTTAATTCTCAGATACGCACAAACAACATAGTTGCTGGAGTTCACACCTTGCATTACCCTCACAGACAACTTCTCAGGGGGTAGGCTGTCTCTCACCCATGGAATCCCTGGCTGGAACTCTGGAAATACAGATCTTCTTGTGGGCTTGTAGCTTACCAGCAACGTAACCTTGTGTGGGTCACTTAACCCTTCTGGGCTTCTGTTGTTTCTTATCTGTAAACTTACAAGACTGGCCTGTGTAATCCTGCCTTGGTGTCCTCTGGTACAACATATGAATTGACAAGAGAGATTTTCTAACAGAAACAAATCCAACATAGCGTCTAATTCAAGATGTATTGACCTGGTTGTTACTAGATTTAGCCTATCTGTGGAAGGGGGTGGGGGAACAAAAACAGAGTTTACTGGCAGCCTGGGTGAGTCAAAAGACCAAGCTATTTTTGGTAAAGACCACTAAACTGACTCAGGCATTTATATGCATTTTCTCAGAAAGGCACCCAGCTTAAATTCCAGGGGAATACCTACCCCTCTGCTGCAAAAATCATTACTAAAAAGAAAGTCCTTTGATGAATAAGGAAGCCACCCAAGGGATACCAGCTCTGTAGTGTGCTTGGCAAGCTCCAATGTTTTCCAGTTGGTAAAGTTGTCAAGTGACTCAATTATCAAGGAACATGTGGCTCAAGAAGAGGATAGTCATATTGTTTGATTTCCTCTGCCCTTCCCCCACAGTGTCTTGAATTAGTCAATCTTTAGTAGCCAATCAATAACTGGTGAAAACTTCCTTGTCAGTCTGTGAGATGCAGTGAACTGGAGTTGGGGGAGAGAGGCAGCAAAGTGCTTGCCTTGGGAGAATGAGGACCTGAATTTGCTCCCTTGAATCCTTGTAAAAGAGCCAGGTGCAGTGTTGAGCATGTGTAAGCCCAACTCTGAGAAGATAGAGATAGACAAGATCCCTGGGTCTTTCCGGCCAGTTCCAGGCTAGCGAGAGACCCTTTATCAAAATAAAAAGAGAGAGCATGAGGAATGACATCTGAGGCTGTCCTCTGGCCTCCATATACACAAGCACACATGTGTATCTGCACATATGTGAACACACACACACACACATACACACACACACACATCACAATGATGCAGTGAGTCATTTTATACTAAGTTTGGAAGACAACATTCAAACTGAAGTCCACTATTGAGTCTTTGTATTACATATAGATAACTTAGATAAATTAAAATAAATAGTATTTTTAGTTTATTCTCCAGACTACTGTCATATGGAGAGTATTGAAACTTGAGTGAGTGCAGCTGTGCTGAAGATAGCCCTCTCTCTGCTGTCTCCAACGAGGCCGCACAAAGTAGTTCTTATAAGTGGGGATTTCAAAGCCTGATGTGTCAGTTCTGCTTTCTTATTAGTTCTTACTGTCTTTGCTAGCTTGAACAAGAGACAACCATTGGGAGACTTTGTTTCCTAGTCTATACAGAGGGAAAATAATTATAACTAATAGTGCTGTTAGATACATATAGGCACAGTTACACATACCAAGCACTAAATAAATACTACCAGCAGTACGATTCAGTGTATGAGTGAAATTTGAATTATACTTCCATATAATTGTGTGCTTTGACTCTCTTTGTATCAATGTCTTGATGCTTCTACATCCCCAAAGAAATTCAGCTCTTTTTATAATTGCATGTTTAACACTTCAGCTCCATCTTGTCAATTCAGACACTTAACCTGTTTTAGCCATCATCAATATAAACATCTGGAGACAGAAGAGCTGAATCTAGCCATACCCCAGACAGGAGGAAATGGAGAAGTAAATGAAAACATCACTTAGATAGCTGATGGGGGAAAGGCAAAAGGAAGATGCAAAGCTGCTACAGTAATATTTGAACCCTGAAGTGAGCTATACCTAAACCATATTCTTGAAATGTTTATTGAGTCATTAGGCTCTCTATTTTGAATGAACAGGCATAAGACACAGCAGTTGACACTCGAGAAGATCTAGTACTGTTATTAGACTTCTGTATCGAAAGTAGCTCTCTTGAACTAATGAATCAGTACAGACTACTGGAGCTGACAAACTGTGAGTCTTTATTCAAGGCTTGACATGATTCTTCTACTGAACCACTGCAATGGAATGAATTGCAGTTCTCCAAACTTTGTCCACTGGCCTGTATTTGGAGTAGGATCTGTCACGAGGTCAAGCTAAATGATGATGTTAGAGTGGGCTCTCATCCAGGGTCACTGGTGTCTGCATAAGAAGAAACTGAAATGGAGACACAGGCACATATAGTGGAAAATCTTTGAGAAAGCAGAGAGAGAAGACTGAGAAGTTAGAGAAAAAGACTCAAGGGGAGAAATCAACATGCCAATACCATGAAGTTGAACTTTTATAACTTTTAAACATTTTTTTTGTAACTTGGATAAAATTTTGTCTCAGCCATCCAATCTCTGTTGCTTTGTTAGGAAAGTCTTGGCAACTAGCACAACTAATATCTGGAAGTAATAATTATGGGACTCTTCATTTGGAATCACCACCTAGTTTGTAATCTGGGCAGTTTTTCAGATTTTGAAGCTCCTGATAAATGGAGTCCAAAACATTCCAGAATGTCTAGGTCCACTTTTGGAACATCCTTTGTAAGGAGTTCTTCATACTTGGTGTTAAATATTTGTTATTGTAATGAATGTTCATATGCATACTGTTCACTGGGACACTAAGCATTTAGAGTGCTTCTAGAATACCCACACATTCTATTCACAGAATGCCTAATGCTGTGTATAGTATTTATTATATAATGCTTGATTTGAATAGTCAATACTTTAATTCACTGGGAGGTATTTTATGAATATCTTTCAATTTATAGGGTTTTTTCTGAACAAAGTGTAGTTGATCATTTCTGAAAGCCAAATGTACTAAAAATATTATGTATGGGGTTTTCTTCCCCAGAGAATTTTGAACTTCAGAGTACAGTCACCAAATGATGATACCATCTCAATAGTTTTGGTTTTACTGCCCTGTTTGAGGTCAGTTCCTTTGGCTTGAGAAGAAATGTTTTCTGTGTATAGAATTCCATCTGAACATCACAAGCTCCCCATTTCTATAAATCACAGGCCACACTCCTGCCAAGAAGCAAAACTTTTAAGAATAATATCTCCTGATATTCTACTTGCCTTTTTACTGAAACCAATTGTTCTGTGCAGGCACCATCCAATGGAGTTGAGATATTACCACTGTTAAGAGGACATACTAAAGGGCACACCGACTGTCTGGCTAAAATTTAATAGAGGTTTTTACTTCAGCTGACACTATTCAAACTCATATTCACAATAACAATGCTAATGATGATGACGATGATGATGATGATGATGATGATGATGATGATGATGGGTAACCCTTATAAAGTGCTTTTCACAACTCCAGCATAAGTCTTTAAATGCACTTACTCAGTTAATACATATACTTGTTGATGTTGGCATTATTTCCTATTTGCATTTTATGAAAGAAATGCAAAGAAATTTAATGATACCAATAAACATCAGAATCAAGATTCTTACCAAGTCTGGCTTTAAAATTCTGCTACCAATTGCAGTGTGCTCTTTACAAAGAGAATGCATAATTCAAGGAAAGAAACATGCATCCACTACACCACATCTTAATCTGTAGGTTCACACCCCATATAGGGTTGTATCACCAAATGCAGTGGACCTGAAAAAACTGGAAACAACTTTTGGCCAAAAGGTTTATTAACATGAAATGACAAAAAATGTAAAAGCAATATAAAATACTTCATGAATCCAAGGTATTTCTGGCAGTACTCTTGTTGCATGCCATAGCCGTGTTTCTGAACATACATGCACCTGAAACTGTGCGTGTCACCATGCCACACAATGCCAATGAGTGTAGTATGAATCTTAAAGGTTCTTATTAATAAAATCAAACCCGAGACCAGTTATTGGGGTGAACGCTGGAAGATCAGAGAAGCAGAACAAGCCACAGCTACCTCACCTCGCCAGTTCCTCAGCTGGTCTTGTTTCCTCAGACTGGATGCCTCAGTCCTCATCCAGAATGGATCTCAGCTGAACTGTGCTGCTCAAAGCCTAAAAGCTTAATCAGCCAAATGCTGCTAGTTTCTGGTCTTCATGCCTTATATAATCTTTCTACTTTCTACTATCACTCCCTGGGATTAAAGGCTGGATTTCTGGGATTAAAGGCGTATGTCACCAAGCCTGGCTGTTTCTAATGTGGCCTTGAATCAGAGATCCAGAGGTATTTCTGTCTCTGAAATGATAGGATTAAAGGCATGTTCTACCACTGCCTATCCGCATGTTTAGTATTGTGGCCATCCTGTTCTCTGACCCCAGATAAGTTTATTTCAGGGAACATACAATATTTCGGGGAGCACAATACCACCACAAATGAGCATTGCCTGGATTACCTCAGCTCACAGTCAAAACTCAGAGTGTATTTACTGTATTGACAAGGTTTTCTGCTTTGGGGCTGGGAAGATGGAGAAGGTTAGCAAGGGCTCCTGCTATACAAGCATGAAGACTGAATTCAGATCCTCAGCATCCATGTAAAAAGCCTATCATAGCCCCAGGTGCCTGTAACCCTAGTGCAATGTAGGCATAGAGTTAGGAGGATTGGTTTGGCTTGCTGGGGCTTGCTAGTCATCAGTCTGACCAAAATTCACTGAGCTACAGGTACAATGACAGACCATGTCACAAGAGAATAAACTGAGGGCACTAGAGGTCATCTGAAGGACTCTGGCCTCTATACATGTGCATGGGTATGTACATCTGTCCACACATATGTGTACACTGTGCATACATACACAAATAGAAACATAGTGTTTTAACTACAGAAAACAAAGACTTTTGCTACCATTCCTTAGCATGAAAGTGTCAAATTAGTATGTATTTGGTTTGGATTGTACCAGAATATTGATTCAAAGTTGCTGTTTAAGTTGCTGACTTGTTTCTTCAAATCATTAAAGAATATTGGTTTGGGATTAAAGTAGAATTTCTAACAATCTCTGAAGTGGCCCAAACACATGTCTGCCACTTTGTATTATATCCCTGTGTGAAGAGAAGCAGTCTCAGCTTTGATGACTTTAAAATCAAAATCTTAAACAAAAGTGCTGACCATGGCCTGTGCCCTGCTATATCAAGCCTGCAGCCAAGTTTGGATTCCTTATGTAAAAGTCATAAGTTTGCAAATTTGCTGTTTTTCTTTAATATGCAGTAAAATTACGTGTGTGTCAAAGAATTGTTTTTAGAGAAATGTCTTCACAATTTACTATCAGTAAACATTTGATTTGCATTTCACTTTTATGCATCACCTACCCATTTCTCAAAGAAAAAGGGGTAGCAAGTAGAAGTTTAAGAAACCCAATTCTAGGCAATATCTATCAAAAAATGTTTACATCAGCTACTTGAGGCCTTGGGAAAGCATTAAGTGAACATGTACTTTATCTTAGCACCCAGTCAGAGTGCTCAGCAGATGTTTCCCATGTATGTTATAAATGTTAATTTCCTCCCATTTAACATGTCCAAGGCCAGCTACTCAAAAAATTAAAAGTAGGATATTCATTTACTCCTGCTTTCTCAGGGTGTATGTCCAAATAGAAACACAATGAAAATCATGAAAAGTTTACAAAACATGCATTTTAGTGGGTTCATAGGCCAGGTATTTGAGAGTCAAATCTCAATAAGTTGTATTCGTTGTCATTTCTGCATGCCACCTGCAAGATGTGACTAACCACTGTCTCTCTTTGGGGACTCAATGACATTATGCATAGTGGGAGATCCTAATTCATGGGGTTGATGTGATTATTTCAGTGTCTACTGTCTGTGAGTTGGTGAGTGTTACCTAGGAAGATCTGTGAGAAACGTATTATAGTATGTCATTCAGTCTTCAGAACTTGATGCTTTATGTTTGAGGTGATCAATACCAAGGGAGAAATTATGTGATAAATGTTGTGTGGGCAGAGAGTGGTGTAGCTGTGATTCCATGCATGGCAATACAGCTTCAAAGTGATTGCTCTCTCTCTCTCTCTCTCTCCCCCTCCCTCCCTCTATTTTTTCTTCTCCTCTCTTTCTCTTTCTCAAAATTAATTTTCTGTAAAGTCTCTCATGACCACAAATTATACAGTTGAGTTTTCTTCATTTGCAGTGATCCCAGGGGTCATCAGAGTGCAATAGATAAGACACTGGAAAGCCACTTTCATGATTATGGTATTTTTCCTGCTGTGTGTGTGTGTGTGTGTGTGTGTGTGTGTGTGTGTGTGTGTGTGTGGTGTGTGAATATAGAATGTGTATATTTAAATTTATTCTTTGAACATTCCCTACACAAACAAATGTATCTTAAGCATATCCATTCTCCACTTTCTGCATCCATCTCCTCCTAATCATCATCCTGCCAATTTCATATCCCCTCCTTTTAAAATAACCCACTGAGTTAAATTAGTGTTACCCAATGCACAGGAGTGTAAGACTATCCACTTGGACTTGGACAAGCTTTCATTTCACATGTCCAAAGAAAATTAATTTTTCACCATCACAGCCATTAATTGCCACTAGCTTCTCAGCTGGGGTGGGGCCTCAGGAGCCCCTCCTCCACACATGCTAGGCTTTAAAATTTTTAATTTAATTTTATTGTTTTATTGACTCTAGGTTTCTATAAGTGCCCTGGCTGTCCTAGAACTCACTCTGTAGACCAGGCTATCCTCAAACTCAGAGATACACCTGCCTCTGCATCCCAAGTGCTCCAATTAAAGATTTGTGCCATCACCACCCAGTCATGCTAGGCTTTGCAAATGGCTTGATCTTCTGAGAACCTTAGCGGTGTCATATCCAGCATTTATCAGTACCCCTCTGTCTTCTGCTCTTACATTCTTTCTACCCCTCCCTCTTCCTCAATGTTGCTGAGCTTTTGGTGCAGGAATGATGGTGATGTCCCATCTATGGCTGAGAACTCAAAATAATTTATTTTCAGTATTTTGGGTAGTTATAAGTTTCTGCATTAACTGCTACTCACAATAAAAAGAAGCTTTCCCGATCAAGACTGTGAACTTGTTCACATCTCAGATATAAGTACAAACATTTAGAAGGCAGTTTGGTGACATGAACATTTAGTAAAACACTGGGACTTATGACCAGCTAGCCATTTGTTTTTGACCAGTTTGCAATACCTGGCATGATTTCTCTCCTGTCACAGTCCTTGAATTCAATCAGACATAAATTTGTAATCTTTAACAGTCATGCCACTATTGCCACAGTGGATACATCTTTTTTCTGACAGGTCAGTACTGTGCATTCAGGGTCTGGGGTTGGGTAGGACCATTAATGTGTTTCCTCTTCCAGCCATATGTATAGCACACAACATATGGAAACTAGCCATCACAGAGAGGCTTTTCTGGTCAGTTCTGGGCTGATTTCTCTGTCTAAAGTGTGCTTGTTTTTAACAATAGGGTCTTATCATCTAGTGGTGGTGTACAACCAAGAACAATGGCAATAGCACTATTGTTTTCTGTTCTTCTGGGGCCTCTTTGAACAATAAATTCTAGAGAGGTAAACTGCACTGGGCACTGGGACCTTTATTTAATAACATATCTTCTGGGAGCAGCATTGTCCTCCCATGCAGAATACATCTATTCAAACATCTTTGGATTTTTTTTTTTTAATTAGCTGACAAACCAGTGGGTTTTCATAAAGCATCCACACACATCCTTAATTTTGGTTGACTTGTCCCCACCCCCTCCTTTATCTCACCCCCTTGCTCCCACCCCACTACACCTTTAATTCCTGGTACCCCCCCCCACCCAATATTCTTTAATATCCCATTCATTCTATATCCTTTTATATTTCTTTACTTGGGTTGCAAAATCACACATTTCTACACAACTTTTCACACATGCTTTGTTCTGACTAATTCTACAGTGTCTTAACTTTCGGCAGAACACTAACTTCTAGATTATAAAGTATATATATCTTTAAACATTCAAGTTAAGTTAATGTAATTATTATCTGATTGATAATGAACAGAAAATAAAAGAAGACAGAATTATTTTTTACTGAAATGTGAATACAAAAGGCTTCCCAGCTTGTGAGGATAATGCCTTGAAGTACAATGAACAGCTCTTTATGTTGGTTTTAATATACTGAAAGAAATTCTCCAAAGAGAAAATGTAATTGGTGGCATGTCTGAGCTTTTCAGATTTCTGCTCCTTCATGTCCTTTCAAAAGATGACTTCTACCTTGATGACTTCTTTTCTGTTAGTTCTGTGACACTCTACTTGCTCCTAACAGGTCCACAGATAAGTCATGTGTGGCTGATGTGATTGCCTTGAAGTTCCCAGTGGCCTAAGCATCTTTGATGTGGCTCCTTTCATGGTTTCATATGGCGCTTGTGGTTCACGAGTGGGTACAAGGCCAGTGGGGTCATACTGCACCCATTGGTTTTCACTTCGAAATGAAAATTGTATTTAAATGAAAAATTGTGTTCCAGGAACAAATTATTTTACTTGAAAGCTTTGTCTCCTAATGTGACATTTGAAGGTTTTTGTGGGGAAGAATAATTTGTATTTTTGTATTAACATTAACGTTAACTTTGTCCTTACATGTACAGTGAAAAATGAGAAATTCAGATCCATCACATTGTTTTGAATATTAAAGCAAAATCTATTTAAGGGAAGCTAGTGGTTTTACAAAAATCATTTTTCAAATTACATCAGCTCTTTGTGAGTATTCATTCAAATAGTATGGGTAGGAAAATGTTTCTCTTCCTTCTTTTCAACTCATTTCATTTTGCTAGAGGCACATTTTACAATGCATTTAAATGCACATGTGTATTTATAGAAATATACATATTTTGGGTTTTACTGGACATTGAGAAAAATGTGATTTTATTGAACATTTATCTATCTTGTTTTTTAATGACCTCAATCATTAGCATAAACATAACAAAAAATTTTTGACAAGGTTTTCTTCTCTGTCTTTGTTCATGTAGTCATTCAGAAGTTACATACCTTATTTTAAATTTCAATTCCTATGGTTACCCTTATTGTTTTATTGTATATAATATGGATACACACAGGGAGGAAGGGAAGAAAGGAGAGAGGAAAAGAGAGACAAAGAAAGAGATAAAGAAAGACAGATGAGACAGAGGGGGGACATAGTATAGGTTTAATTAGTATGTATGTATATGTATATGTATATGTATATGTATATGTATATGTATATGTACACACACACACACACACACACACACACACACACACACATATATATATATATATATATATATATATATATATATATATATATACATAAACCCTATTGAAAAAGAAAAAAATCACTGGCCTTATTCTCTGTACTACACACATTTACCACATTGATGTAACCTGGGAATTTTGAAGACTATAATTTTGTCCTTTTAAAATTCTCTTATGCTGTGCCCCAGATGTTTGTATGGTGTACGTGTGTGTGTGCATGTATGTGTGTATGTGTACGTGTACGTGTGTGTGTGTGTGTGTGTGTGTACGTGTACGTGTGTGTGTGTGTGTGTGTGTGTGTGTGTGTGTGTGTGTGGTGTCTCTACCCTTCCTAGCTCTATGGTATTTTCCCCCTAAGAACAACTACCTACTTACACCACCTATCTGCTCTGCTCTGCTTTTCTCCATGAGCATTTTTAACATATTAATTATAGTAATTTTAAATTTCCTTATAATAATTAAATATCTGCATTACATTTATGTCTGGCTCTAATAATTGCTTTTTCCCTTCAAACTTGTTTCTCTTCCCTGTCTCTACATCATTTGACATGTCTTTGGATATTCTGTAGTGGGCAACAGGAACTGAGGGAAATAGTCCTTTTATGGGATTGTTAACTTGGCTAGAAGTAGATTCTATTTAATGCTTGTTGTAGCTGTAGGTATGAGATATTTTAGATTCATGGATCATCCTTTCTACTGTCTCTCCTGCTGACATGGTGTTTTCCTTTGTGTCCTGTTCCTTGCCAGAGAGTCATACCATGTAGATCTTTGGTCAGGAGTATTCTGTGATGCTTGCTAGCACAGTAATAAATGTGGAGAAGAAGGAACTCTTGGCAGTCCTCCACTTAGGTCTTAGTTTGTGTCTCAGGACAGTGATCTTCAGTGGTGACTCCCAGTGCTGTCTCTGTTTTCTCCTATCTCTTCATCCTTTTCCCTGCTTGCTGTGTTGGCTCCTTTGGGTGAGACCAATAGGATGGAAGATGTCACACAAGGAAAGAATTCCCACTTGGAATTAGGATTCATAATTGTTCTTTTTTTTTTTTTTTATAGACAGGGTTTCTCCATGTAGTTTTGGTGCCTGACTCTCACTCTATAGACCAGGCTGGCCTCGAACTCACAGAGATCTGCCTGCCTCTGCCTCCTGAGTGCTAGGATTAAAGGTGTGCGCCACCAACTGTTCTTTAGCAAGGATCTTTCACTAAAAAGCACCCCTCTGTTATAGAGAAGGTTTAGACTTCATTTTCAATGGTTATTCCTCTCTCAGCTGAGATATTTGTCAGATCCTCACTGTAAGACCCTGGACATTTTTTTTTCTGCAGAAAAGAACAAAAGCATAGAGAAATACCCAAGACCTTGACACCCAGTAAGTTCTCATTATTGTGCAACTATTTCCTCCAAACTAAACTAAAACATTCCCTCCTGGAAGGAGATTAGTTAAAACATACAAATTAAAAAAAAAACCAAATCAAAACAAACAAACAAAATACCACCAAATAACAACAGAAATAAACCTTGCAAGGCTCATAAAGTGAGCAAAATTCACAAATTATAGGAAACTCTGGAAAATGACAAGAGTCACAGGGCTTCTTCCCAAGGGTATATAAGAAGTAAGATAGCTGGGAAAAGCAAGTATTTCACTGGCCAAGCAGCTAGCAAGTTGTGCAGGGAGTTTCAGGGATACAGCTTTCTTGAGTTATCACTGATGCTGAAGTGGCCTTTTCAGTAATACAGCTGCTTTTGACTAATCCATCCTGGGAGTTTAGAATCCATCCATCCATCTTTGTTCACTAAGCTAAGAATTATGTCTTGGTATTTCATTAGTGCCCTATCTGCTGTAAATATGGTTTTGTTCATGTCTCCCTGGGGAGAACAACACTTACTGTCATGCTAGTATAGAGTCAGTGTCTAAGAACTTTTTCAGAGTTACTGTCTTAGTCAATGTTCATTGCTATGAAGAGACAAGATGACCATGGAAACTCATATTTTTGGTTGTGAGCCTAACCTTTAACAGGTGAGCCATTTCCAGCTCAACTGTGGGAACTCCTGTAAGAGAAAGAATTTAATTGGGGCTTCCTTACAGTTTCAGAAATTAAATCCGTTATCTTCATGATGGAGGGGGCATGGTGATAAACTGGCAGACATGGTGCTGGAGAAATAGCTGAGACTTCTCCATCTAGATCTTCAGACAGCAGGAAGAGAGAGACATTAGATACCTCTTTTAAAAGATTTATTTTTAATTATATGTATCTATATGTCTGTATGTAGGTAGGTACGTACACATGAGTTAAAGTACCTAAACAGGGTAGAAGTATTGGGTTCTTCTCCAGCTGAAGTTGAAAGCTATAAGCTGTACAACATGGGTATTGGGAACCAAACTCATGTCTTGACCTGACTCATGCTCTTGACCAGGACTACACACCTTCTTGAACTCAGTTATTTACAGAAAGTAGTTGGTCATTTACCTTTCTTGCTTATGTGTGAGTTATTCTCTTTCATCTGGAAGTTTTTAGATTTGTTTTCTTTATTCATGAAATTCTTAAAATTCTACTTCAAATTATGGTGAGGTTTTTTTTTTCTCACTTTCCTGAAATTTCTACATGTGCAGCTCCATGGGTGTCTCAGGGATGGGATGTAATATTCTTTTTTTTTTTTTTTTTTAAGCAAAATAGCTTTATTTTGTTTTACATGTCCCACTATTTGATTTAAAAACCAAAAACAGTGGCTTTTTCACAAACTTTACAAATTGTAGAAAAAGATTTTTTTCCTTCTCTATGGAAACCTCATTCCCATTCAGCAGAGTTCTTTTCTGGTTGAAGCTTGGCAGGAAAGAGGGGATAAACAACCCAGCATAGACAGCTGGAGCTCTCTGCTCACACACTAAAGCTCAGGCTGAGTCCCAAGATGACGGCTCCTTTGAGGGAGACTCAGTCCACGAAGATATGTGGCTAACAGAGGCAACCATCTGTCTTGAAGGCCATCATATCCCTGAAGGCCTAGAGTGTTGTATATTAAGGCAGCTTTGTGAGAATGAGGACCCAGGAGAGCTTATGGCTTGGATCCTTCTCTCTGTTAACGCAGCCAGGAAAGAGGCTGTGGTGGATCATCATTTTCTAAAAGTGACCCGCTGCTGATTACAGCGGAAACATAACAAGATGTTAGTTTTCTGTTTTTGTTGTTGTTTGTTTTTGAGTGACTGTTTAACAAATTAGCCTCTGTGAGCTGAATAAAAAGAGGGATGTAATACTCTTTTGTTTGTTTGTTTGCTTGTTTTTCGAGACAGGGTTTCTCTGTGCAGCTTTGCTCCTTTCCTGGAACTCACTCTAGCCCAGGCTGGCCTTGAACTCACAGAGATCCACCTGGCTCTGTCTCCAGAATGCTGGTATTAAAGGCATGTGCCACCATCGCCCAGCTAAAATCTTTTTTGTTTTGTTTAGCTGTTGTTGTTGGTTTTTGTTGTTGTTGTTGTTGTTTGTTTGTTTGTTTTTAAGCTAAGGATCAAACCTAGGGCCTTGCACTTGCTAGGCAAGTGTTCTATCACTGAGCTAAATCCCCAACCCCTTGTAATATTCTTATATTCACCTATTCTTCTAAATTCAGCAGGCAGTTGAGTGTATCGTTTAGTAGTAGAGCACTTGACTAGTGTGTATGAGACACTAGGTTTGGTTCACAACACTATCAAACAAGCAAACAGTGACTGACATGACATAAAACTATTTTAAGACATAGACTTAGGTAGTTCTTAGTAGATTTGTTACATCATGTTACTGGACCATCCATATACTTCCAAAACATGTTTGTTACTCTAAAATGGAACCCTGTGTTATTCTATTTTGTGTTGATAAAATAGAATACTAGGGACTATGCAGTTAATAAAGGAACACATTAATTTTCCAGAGTCTAGCACCAAGGTGGCAGCATCTGGTGAGGACTTTTGTCCAGAAAGCAAAATAACAGGACAGTATGAGAGAAAGTGAAGCAGGCCAAAGTCACTTGTGTAACAAGTCTTCTCTTATAATTAGTAATTCACATCCACAGTCATGACACTGATCATTTCATGGAACAGATCTTTTACAACCTAAGCACTTATTAGTATTACCCACAACAAAACAACTTGACTGAAGATTAAATTTCAAACACATGAACTTTGAGGGACCCACATTCAAATCACAGAAAGACCCCAAACTTATCAAGCCATTTGTCCCAATTCCTCTCATACAACAGCATCTGAAAAGGAATAATCGGATATTTTTGCCCACATGGATTTACCCATTTTAAGTATCTGGTGTATAAGGAATCATATAAAATATATGTGGTCTTTTTTGTGTGGCTTACTTCACATATTAGGTTTCTAAGGTTTATTCTTCATTGTAGCATTAGTTAATCAGTGTTTCATTCCTTTTTGTGGCATTCCTATGTTTTGGCTTAGTTTGGGTCTTTTTCATTTATCTTTTGGACATTTGGTCATCACTATCAGTTCTGTTATGCTTTCCCCCACTTAGGCCAAGAAATTATTTCTCAAGTGACTTCTGTTCCAGACAAGGTTTCTCTGTGTCACAGCCCTAGCTGTCTTGGAATTCATTTTGTAGACCAGGCTAGCCTGGAACTCACAGAGATCCACCTGCCTCTGCCTCCCTAGTGCTGGAATTAAAGGTGTGTGCCACCAAGCCTGGCTTCTCTGGTGCTTTTTATAAATATTTACTTCCATCCATTCTCTGTGTGTTCTTCTGAAAGTGTAATTAGCTCATTTGTAACTCTGAGATTTAAACATTTCTCCTACATCTTCCATCACTTTGTTCTCATTTTCTCAGCGTAGAACATGCACAGCTGAATTTCCAGCTATTCTAAGACAACATTTTTTTGCATTCATCTTTTTGCTCACACTATCAACTGAATTATTTTTTAATTTCTAGAAGCAAATCATGACTTTTGAATCTACCTACCCATTTATTTTTTATAGACACAACCTCTCTCCACATCCTACTGGCCATAAGCTTCTCTTAAAGTTGGATCAGCATTCAGCTTCTTCTGCGTCTCCTCAAACGATGAGTGAGGAGAAGATGGATCTTAGGAAAATATAAATAAAAATGGTTGCGCCAAACTGGCAATATGTTGAGTTTGATAGTTGAGATCTTTTCAGATTGGAGTTTGAAATCTGAAACCTTCTCTGACTTGAGTAAATGAAAAAGTCCTGTGACAGGTTAGGGGCTTTGACATTATATCAACTTATTATAATGACTTTATTACAAATCCTGTGGATGAAACCAGATATTTTGTGATTTCTCTCCCTCCACAACTATATGACTATGAGAGGCTGAAGTTAAAATTGTGTTGAAATATGCACTAGAATGTCAGGGCCATAAATGTCATTGTATATTTGGCTCTGTACTGTGATGCATTTGAAATGAGACAACTCTGCATTGAAATCTGCTAAATCAAGGCATGGATTATAGTTTTTAGGTCCGTCTCTTTCTTAAAACTTTCTGTCAAGTACTATGACTGGAGGCCAGAACTTTTTTTTTTTTATTCGACCCAGGAAGCATTTCAAGGACCATAAGGGGGCAGCACTAAATTTACAGGACTGTCTGCACCTTTTCCTAGAGTTCGTCAGTGCACTGAAGCTGCAGGATTGATGCAGCATTTGATAGCATTAGCCACCTGAGGGCCATGCCAGGCAAAACAATTTGTCTACTTTAAATATGGGGGTATAAATGTATCCCAACTGTAGTCAAAGGAGAGTTACCTTACCATTTGCATGGCTGTCAAGCTTATGTTCATCTGAAGCAAGAGACTAGTTAATCCCATCCCCACTGTGGCATGTGAAGACAAACTTGTCAACCCAACTAAGCACTGGCACCTGGGAGGATGGGCTAAGAAGTAGACTTCGAAAGTGGCATTTTAAAATGTATTATATATAAACTGTGGAGTACAGGGCTACAACTGAATGCTAAACAGCTCATGGTTTTCTACATCAGAATTGCATTTCAATATCAATAGGTGAGATTGGAAAATAAAACAGGAAAGAGAATTATCATTAGACAATACATTACTTGGATTCTGTATAGTAATCAACACACTCTGACGGTAAAGGAAGAGCTAGAAATTGTGAATGTATTTAGGACAACTGAAATAAACTAGTTATATGCATTTTTGAAATACAGAAGATAATGAAATAGGGGTTCTTTTGCAAAGACAGAATCCAAAGTTTTTGAATCAGTGTTTCTATTGTTAGCTGCCTTATCAGCCCTATAAGCTTGTCATTTGATAATAACAGAAAGTCCTGGAAACTTGGCAAGCCCTAGATCACAATATGAAAATTTTAATTTGCTGAATTGACTATCTTCTTCCCCCTTTTGTCTGCAAACACTGGCCTCAGTCCTTCCTCTACCTGGGGCTTAGAAAGTTCTCCTTTCTCTTGTCTTGGTGCTCAATTCTTCCTTCTTCATACAACGTCCAAGTATCTTATTGCTCTCTCAGGAAATTACCTTCACTGTACATATTAAGAGGGGATGTATGTATAAGAGTTTGAAAAAGAAAATCTAAGCCACTGGGAAATTTGGAAAATTTTACTGGTGATAGGCTGTTTTCCATGCTTATAGGATATTCTGTCACCTTTTAGCCTTAATAAGGGTGTCTGAAAGAATTCTCCTGGGCTCCTTCCAATCACTGGATTTACTAAATTCATTGCTGTACATGGTATCTCACAGCAATGGCTTACATGGTACAGTGGGTCACATACCTCCTCTTCAGAAAGGGCATTTGCAATGGAAATGAACACATTTAAGGTAACAGTTGAGAGAAGACATAGCAGGACTCAGGGGCAGAAGGGATTCATAAGTGCTGTGTAATGTGTACCTTACTCTAAAGCTAGAGCATAATCCTGACTAAAAGAGAAAAATAAAGTCATTTGATTACAAACACTTTTCTAATTATGCACCGACTCCATTTTAATCTTTAAAATCCATTCTGATGTAGTGTTGAGACGTTAATAAAAAGCAAATTGCTTTCATCTTGACCTTCTGTTTTATTGTTTCTTCTTGGCTTTTATTATAGAACCATTATTGCTGTGGAAATGTTAACTTCCTGTTTGTGTTTCTGGAACCCTGAAGGGTATGGAAGTTGGCCAGTTTAGGCTCTATTAGGGAGCTGCCAGAAGAAAAAAAAATGGCAGCACTTTTGTTTTATGTTGATACAGTTTGCCAGAGGAAAGTCTATTCATTAAAAGTAAATTGGGAGGTCAATACCCAGAAACAAACTAACTTCAGGCTCATATATGTTAATTTTGAGAACCTGAAGTGACTAAATAAATACGAATTTGAACTATCTGAGTGAAGGAAAGGATCAAATAAGAGGAGCAGGGCTGGGGAGGGGCACTGAGGGAAGCGGGTGACAGGAAACAAAATTTAACACCACATTCACATGGAATGCCACAATGAAACCTGATTTTATATGCGGACTTTAAAATTAATCCAAACATCCCCTAAAGCACTAAATCTCCCCAAAGAGGAAAAAAAAGAATCAAACCATTCCCCCAAACACTAATGCCTCTCAATAATAGTAAATGCCATTGATGGATAAATTCAGATATTTGCTGGATGTATTTCCTTGTAAATGACAGTGCTTGGAGAAAAGGTAACAGGACAGATGGGTTCTAAGCTAATTTTAGCATCTATAATTTTGATTCTATAATTTTATCTAATTTTAAACAGACTCCAATACAAGCTTATAAAGCTGAATTTTACTTTATTAGTTCCAAGAGGGAAGTAAGAATGGACATGTCTAAAGACAAAACCCTCTATGCCCAGTAGCTTGCCCCTCAAAGATGTTCTTTCAAGGCATTGTCTGATAGAGGCAGTAAAGGGAGCTCAACGTCTTTTGGAGGAAGTTTGATCTAAGCTAAGGTCAGATCTGCCTCTCTGAATGGTCAGAACACAGTTCTGCTTGCCCAGATGACTACCGGGTAAGGAAGAAACCCACATCCTCAACATCCTTGTGTTTGTCTTATCAGATTTCCTTTTTCTTTTACCAAATAAGTCACTATGCATTTCATGAATGAAATAGGAAGTCGTAACTCCATGAAGTCTTCCTTTTAGGGATAAAAATGGATAATTAAGTATGGCATATAGTGTTTTACATGGTTAAAAATAAACATAAAGAGTACAAATTGAGAAAGATTAGGCGGCTTCCAGAGAACAATGTTCATATAGTGTGGTTCAGAGAAGCCTCTCTGAAAGGAGACAGGGGAGTGAATTCAGTGAATAGTCAGGCAAGATGTATCTGGAGCAAAGGGGATCTGAGCAGAGTGAATTGCAAAGAAACCCTGAAGTGTGACAGGCACCACTGGGTGATGTAAGGAGGGAAGACAGTGCCAGCATATAATTTGGAGCAAGTATTGGAAGCAAGGTATCAAGGGAGATGGGGTAAGGACAGACATGGCAACATGGAGTCTATTGTGATTTAAATAAGAAACAGTGGGAAAGTTTGCAAAGTGGTACTTGAAAAGTAGCACGACATGAATGGTCTCTGGTTTTGAAGAATTTCTGCACCTACTGCATACAAATAAACTGGGAGGCATGGTAGACAATGATCCAAATGGCACTCAATAATTTCCGCCTCCTGGTGTTGCTCTCAGTTATCCCCTGCAAGCAAGGATTAGCAGACTGTGGCTTGCTCTTTAGTGTAGAGGATTCAGTGAAGATGATGGGGTATTGCTTCTGTGATTTGGGTGCAAGACTAAATTTTCATTTTGTTCTTGTTTTGACTCTGAAGTCTCAGGAAACCATGTTAGAGACCTTCACAGAAAAAAGAACCAAAGGCAGCTAGAAATGACAGCTAGCAGACAACCAGGAATGAGGCCCTCTATCCAGAAATGTTCTTGAGGAACTGAAATTTTGTTTGCAACAATTATAGGACTTCAGGTGAGGCTGTAGCCCTGGAACTGACCTTCATTGCTGTCTCATAGGAAATCTTGATGAAGAGGACTCAGATAAGCTTGCCCAGATTTGTGACTCATAGGAGCTAAAATAGAATAAAAGGGCACAGGCTACAATAGAATAAAAGTGCATCCTTTCAACAACAACAACAAAAATTGTGATGCTTTGTTATTGTCAACACATGATTAATACAGACAGTAAAGACAGATGATGAGAGGTTAGTCACCTAACACTATAACCAAAGAGACATACATCAGTGACCTGGAGAGAGTATACAGAGATGATTATGCTTGAAAGAAGATGGATTATAAGTTCAGAGCTCATATTTTACTGATATATTAAGTGTAAACTATGCAAGGAAGAGTGCAATGTACAATGGTGGCCAACTTCACGGCTAAATTATCTTGTTACTTTTTACTGACCTATGGAGGACAAGGAGAGAAGGAAGGGTTTTTTTGGTTTGTTTGTTTTGATTTTAAGCAATTTGTTGGGAGATAAGGCAGGTTGGAAACATGTGTTCTGTCTTGGATGTGCCATGTTTGAGATGCCTGCATTGCCAAGAAGATTTTCTAGCTAGAACTCAGGGAGAAATTGTACATTGGATATACAAGCTTGGCGATTACACACCCTGTTCTCACCTTCTCTATATGAAATGGTAAACGCAGGTACGTTCAGCCCTCCAAGACCAAGGAGAAAGTAAAACAGGAAGTGACTATTCACTAGAATTCCATGTGATCAAGAGAGAGGTTAGATGAGAAAACAGAGAAGCCCTCCAGGCCATTGATGAGGCCACTTGTTCCTTCCTGGACAAGCAGAAGAGAAGACAGTGAATGAGTTCAGCATCAGGAATTTGCTTCTAACACATATTCTTTTATTCAAGGAAAATGTAGCTACTGATGGATATATAAAAAGTGTCACATCATGCCTGGTATCATTTTATAAGTAGGAGGAAAGTGAGAAGGAGACACATAAATGGTATTAGCCATAAACATATTGTTTGCTTGATCATGAGCATAGAATGGGTCTGGGAGGCAGTGAAGTACTAAGTCTAAGATGACAGAGGTTAGAAGCCTGGGGCTAGGTGATGGTGTGGACCAGAGTTGTCAGAAGCTCCTGATGTACTATCAGGAAATCAAGTTTTCTTGTAACATGGGCGTGATACTCTGGTGTTTTCTTATTGAAACTATAACCAAGAGCTTCCCTGGAAGTGCTATGTTTCTCTGGTAAAAGTTCTGAAGAGGAGCTGAGTACAAGCACATAAAAAGACATTTCAGAGCAGCTATGGGATGTGTTCCTTCTTTGGTGAAATGATGATGCATGATCATTAGCATGTTAGTGAAGTGCCCGAAGTTTCTACCTCATGTTAAAGGAATGTTGCGTGGTCCTCTATAAAAACTCAGAGGACCTCAGTGTTTTCATTTACTTTCATGTGGGCTGAGGAGTTACCTCAACCATGAACATCCATCCCTAGGAATGCTTTTATGGGCAGAAATTAACTCATTTAGTTCTTATAATGACTCACTAGAGATCTGTTTTGCTTTGTTCATTTTTTGTGTCTGCCTGGGGTTGAACCAAAGGCTTGGTGCATGCTAGACAAGCAGCCTATCCATTGGGCAGGTATATTTTTAATAGATGAAGTTGAAAGAAAAAGATGATAAGCAAATTAGGATCAACAGTTAGCAAGTGGTTGAGCTGAGATTTCTAACCCAGATGAACTCACTGTGTAATATATTACTACTTCACTTGAGTTCCTTATTAAGGGGACCACACTCATCCAAACACTAACTCAACTTTCCCCTCCCCAGAAAAGTCTTAAAATGTCTAGGGACCATCTTAGACCAAATGTTTCTAATAGCAGCAAAGTTAGGAAAACTAGTAGACATTTTTAGTCTGGCTTGGGATTTGGCCATTACAGAGTTATGTTCCAAAAAACTCTCAAAGTTACTGGACTGTAACTTCACTTATGACAAACATCATCTTTATGTTCACTGAGCAAATTACTTCCTCCTTTGGGGTTTTTGTTTCTTTACCTATAAAGCAGACACAATTATAACACTGGAAAAGTCTATGTATGGAAGGATGTACCATTCCGAGTTATACACTTTCTGATGATCTTCCACAAAGAGATTTCCTCATACCTTCTTTTGAAGGAAAAAAAAAAAAAAAACAGTTGAGAGTATGCTGTGACTCAAACTGAGTGATATGCTCTGTGTATGTCACTCATTCAATTTTCTGAATGTCACCCAAAAAATAGATATTGAGGTTACCAATTATAGATAGCAATATACAGATCAAACATTTTACCCAGGATCACATGTTCTGCTAGTTGACAGGCTGATATTCTCACAGAAACTGCCAATCCCATCAGTGTTTTTCCATATCAACCTTCCTGTTTCAGGTTACATTCATTTTACACCAAGAATACAAAAAGACTGAGTACTTGGTGTCAATGTGTTTCTCACATTGGAGAAGAGGTTCATTTCTGACTCATTAGAGTTCTTCATTCTTCTTCCCAATGAAATGCTGCAAAGAAAAATCTAGAATTCCAGAAGTTAGTGCTAGGTAATACCTACATGACCCATCCAAATTCAATGTGAAAAGATATCCCCACTTTACTTGTCAAAGCCCAGCATATGTGGAAGCAGACAGGCCTACAAAGGATGGGGTTTTAGATGCCATACCACAGAGCTCAGGCCTTAGCCAGGAGACTTATTTGGATCCTCATCAAGAATCCATGAAGTTCTTTTCCAGAAAAGAGAGAAAGTGAATAGCCCTTAAACACATTGCATCTCTACTTCTCTGACTGCATTTTGCTACTATTAGGATTTGGCAAAGCTGGTGGTACACAGTGGAGCTTTAAGGGTATCTGAGTCTAGAGTTGTCAAGGCTTGTGTTTGGAACTCTTCATTTTAGTCCTATGTGATCTGTGCTCTTACAGGCAGTGCCTCATTTGTCCACTGTACTCTTCCTGTCTTTCCTGGCAGAACATGTGACTATTTAAGTATGGCAGTGGCTACTTAACTAAGTTGGAATCCATCTATCTAATGGCAACCTGGTACCCATACAGTGGTGACTACTCACAGATATCCAGCAAATTTACCTTTCTTCTTCGCTGATGATAGAGAATATTCACAGAAATTACTGTAGACTTTGCACTCATAACAAAGCTACTTTCTCTATAACAACGTGTAGCAGCTCAGCCACCAGAGGACTACAAAGTCATTTGCTGGCTCACAGTCTGTTTTCCACAGAGATGAGTAAAGTATTTCCCAAATCTGGACATAAAAATGTACGCTTAGCTTGTGGAAGACAAAACTTCAGTTGACTAGTAACATGTAGCATGTTCTGTGGAGCAAAATATCCTTTCTAAAAATAAAATGTGGATCTGAAAACACTGTCACAAGCTCTTGAACGATTGAAGAGTACCATTAATTCACTAAGAAATTTACCAGAAACCCACTCTTGTAAATGGAATGCAAACAGTACAGTTCCAGAGATTAGGTGTACCACCAAGATCCATCGACTTCCAACTTCTTTCATTCCAAGACCTCCCTACTTCATACTTTAATTCTCAGAGCCTTGGTTAAAATATTTAGGAAAGTGTAGTGTGGATTCTATGTTTATTGTAAGCAGAGCCTGGATGACAATAGCACTTTGATAAATTTTGTTAAATAAATGAATGGACAAAGTTTTGGGGATTTATCACCTAACTGGAATAGACAGCTAGAATTGGATAACCTATGCCTATATTAATTGCTTACTATTGTTGTGATATATTAGTGGTGGGAAAATATGAATATAATATTATCCTCTTCAGTAGGTCACAATTTAGAACAGTGGTTCTCAATGTTCCTAATGCTGTGACCCTTTAATATCGTTCCCCATGTTGTGATGACCCTTAGCCATAAATTATTTTATTGCTACTTCATAACTCTAATTTTGCTACTGTTATGAATCATAATGTAAATATCTGTTTTGCAGGATATCTGATATGCAACCCCCAACAGGACAGCAACCCACAGGTTGAGAACAAATGCTTTTGAATTAAAACCCATAAGGGCTGGCTTCTTCTGGAAGCTCCAGTAGAGAATCCATGTCTTGTTTCTTAAAGCTTATAGTGGTTTCTGGCATTACTTGATTTATGGTTCCATCTCTGCTTCTGTTTCATAATTCCTTCTATTGATTGGTAATCTTGCTTTCATCATTTAAAAATTCTGATTATTAGGTTTGGCTCACTGGCTAATCTAAAATTGTAGCTTTAATTCATGACACTAAAGTTGATCAAGCCTGCAAAGTCTCTTTAATCATAAAAACCAGTATATTCATAGATTCTTAGTATTCAAATGCTAGTATCTATGAGATATTTCATAATTCAGCTTCCCATAAGATGCTTGGAATTCTGACACTCTAAAATATTCCCCTTATTGATGCTGGGATTGGGGACCCAGATAGCACCTTGTTTTTTTTCCTGTGAAACTTATATTCTATTATCGGCAATGTTGAAAACAAACTATCCCATAAAATCAGTTACAGAGAGAGAATGTATGTGTTGGGTGATTTCTGTCTGTTGCATAAACCAGATGATTCAATGTCTATACCACACACTTTAGGAGAACAAGGGTTTTATTTATAGAGTTTCTGTTAATGTCACCTTTCAAGTGGCAGCACTCTAAGAGAGTACCATCTACGATGCTTAGGAAGAACTCAAACTCAGATGAAAATCATTATAGACCCAAAAACCTAAGAGTATTAGGTCCCACTGTCATTTGTAAGTAAGAACTATAACATGGATCTACAAGATGGTTCAGCAGATAAGGCCTTTCTGTCAAGCCTGACAACATAACTTTGTAATTGTTCTCTGATTTACATATGTCACTGTGACTCCCTCCCAACCCTCCAGCCCCACTCTCATAAGAATTAAAACAAAACATGCCTAGAGCCCCCAAAATATAAAGGGCTACAATAGATATTCAATATTTTCTTTATAAACAAACAAACAAAGAAAAAACAAGTTTATTTAGTGCATGGAAGAAGAGCAATGGGCATTACTGTAACTGCCTGCCAGGCATCTATTCATAATAAAATTAATAGATGTTCTTTACACTTACATGGAACAACATTAATAATTGTCATTTTTCTCACCATATCTCCTTATTGCCATAAATGCTGGAATCCATTCCTCAAAATTTCCAGCCTACAGAAACAAACAAAAAACCCAAACAACAAAAACAGCCTTTCTTATAACATCAGTAATTTTTTTTTTTGAGACAGAGTTTCTCTGTGTTGTTTTGGTGCATGTCCTGGATCTCACTCTGTATACCAGGTTGGCCTTGAACTCATAGAGATCCGCCTGGCTCTGCTTCCCAAGTGCTGGGACTAAAGGCGTGCACTACCAACCGCCTGGCACATCAATAATATGTTACTTATAACACCTTAGTGTTTTCCTGGTGTCATCAAAATGGGCTCTGATATTCTCAATATAATTAAATTAAACCATGAATGTAGGGGCTGGAGAGATGGTGTAGTAGTTAAAAGTACTTGCTGTTCTTTCAGAGGGCCCAACTTTGGTTTCCAGCACACATATCAAGTAGTTTACAACTGCCTGTAACTCTAGCTCCAGGGTGTCCAATGTCCTTTTTGGGCCTCAGTGAGCACCCCCTCATACACAGTTGGCATTGCATGAACACAAATACACAAACATACACAGATATTGGTGAAATTATTAAGGCCACTCTATGTAGTTAAAAGGGAGGTTTATTTTGTGGGGTAACTTACAAATGAAGGGATAGGTTGCAGGGTCTGGGAAAGGTATGGCACAGTCCAGCAGTGTTCTCTGGAGAACTCTGCTCAGTCTACCTCCAGCGTCCAGGGTCCAGGAACCAAGAACAGCCTCTCTTCTCCATCCTGGGTCTTCCGCTTCCTCCCTCAGCCCCACCTTGTGGGCATGACCATTACTGAAGCCTCAATGGATTGAAGAAAAAGAAATACAAACCCAACATTTATAATACTAAGGACCAAAAACAAACCCCATAGAAATCACAAATTTAAACAGTACTGTGATGCAGGGAAGAAAGATGAGCCAGCCTCCTCCAATCCTTCCTGGTCCTACCAGTTCTATTAGAACATGCCTATGCATTCATGAGAAGAAAGGCAGGGCAGAAAGGTGCCAAGAATAAAACTCTAGATAAAGAAACCACGGAAAATGCATTGTGGTTAAATTTAAATAGTCCCAGCCATTAAAAAAAAATAGGCCAATCGTATTCAAAGAAGCACAGCAGTAAGCAACCGGATAAATGTTTTCCATTCTCTGGGGAAGCTCTCACAGTTTTGCAAAAGTACTCAACAGGATTAAAAGATTGGAGAAAAGTCAGTTTAAAGGATCAGTATGCTGTGACAACATTAATATTTTCAAAACTCCCTACATGACTTTATAGAAGCTATACTACATAGTTCAATGGTTTCACCCCTCCGAGCAAGTTGACCCATTTCTTCTTTTAGCCTATTTGTGACATTCTTTGTATTATTGGTATAGTCAACAAATAACATTTTATTTGTTGTAGAGAACAAAGTGAGAAATTTTACATCTCCTAAATGTTTGCATGTGAATGTAGTTGATTTTTAAAAATGGACCAATTTGGTGTCCTCTTGTGCCTCCTTGTTTTGAGTTTCCATGTGTTATCAACAGACAGTAAGTACCTTATTAGGGTTTACTAAATCTTTTCCACATCCCAAGAGTCATCTTACAGTCAGTTGTTTTCATTAAAAGGGCACACACGATCTTTTCAGCAAACTTCCACTTCTTAAGATCTGGTCATTTTCCATTTAACTCAACTTTCTCCCTCATTTGATTGTAGATTATATAACTGCTGCCAAATTAGACACAGTTTAAAAAAAATACCGCCACTGCTCCTCAGGATGTTGAATTAGTATTTCAGTTTAACATCCACTAGAAATGTCAATAGCTATTCATTCAAGTGACGAAATTAAATTTATTTTTTCTCCTGACCATGGCATGGGAAGAATAGCTGATTTCACCACTCATTGGCCTGACCTTATATTGATTTTCTAGTTCCATGATAAAGATTCCCAAATCACAGAATATCCATTGAGTTTCTACAATGCAGAAAGCAGAACTCTGCCAGGTTCTGAGCATGGGATCAATTAGAGATGGTGCTGGATGCCCACCCAGCAATCAGCCCACATGTTCCTTCATACACACATGCTTCCTCCTAGTGAACAGCCTCTGCAAGCTAACCGAGACAGAAATATCCAGTGAACCCTTTGCCAGACTCACTTGCACTTAGAACATGGGTATGTGTTCCAGCTATTTTACCAAATAAAGGGAAATCAGCTGAGACTGGGGTGAGAAGTGGAGAAACTGAGGAAATAGTGAAACAGTTCTTCTGTTTGGTAGAGAGAATTTTGAGAAAGCTGCTCCTCTTTTGGGTGTGTGTGTAGAACTGTATAAAAATACTATGCTGACTTCATAATTTGACTTTTCTTAACAGCTGGGTAAAATTCCATTGTGTATCCATGCCACATGCAGGGAAGAGGATGGGAGAGTGTGAGGGAAAGAAGGGAACTGGGGAAGATGTGTGGAGAGAAACAACAAAAACAAAATTTGTTGGAAAATTTCATGACATCATGATGAAACCCAGTTCTTTGTAAACTAATAATAAATAAATAATAATTGAAAAATAGCCACATCAAGAGATTTGGCAGTCATCAAAAAGGAAAAGGCTTCAGAAGAAACACCAACAATGGGTAGCTAGAAAGAGCATGATTCTCAATGACATTTTGAGCCAGTAGAATCTCATTTGAGTTTGGAATGTCCCTGCCTTAGTGGAAATACAGTTGCACCTACAGAGTTCGCCTTTGCTTAAGAAGTTTGCACCTCTGCTGTGGAAGGCATCCCATGGGATGGAACTTGCTAGTCATCCCTTTCCTTTGCAGTGCAGTTGAGATGCCAATGCCTCACTGTGTCTCTTTCCTAGACCTTTTAATGTATTCCACATCAATCCCATCCCATCAGAACTCAAGCAGAACCAGCTATTCTTTTCTTTCAAGTTTCCATGGCCCTGTGACTTATAAATGTCCTGTGATCTTCAAAAAGCAAAACCAACCAAATCCTTGGGTTTTCAGACTTCTATCTTGTATCCCTAAAATTCAATGGAAGATCATCTACTTGATATGACTGCTTGTGCCACATGTTGGTAGCTAATGGATTTGTGTGTCTTTTGTAAGGATAGGTGAGTGAAGGGCCTGGTTCTTATATAGAAAGATAATGATAGTAGTTGAAGCAGGGAAGATTTTTACTTCATATTTCACTGAAGTCATCAAATGTTACTCCTTTTTTCAACATCTTAAAGTATGTAACTGGATGAAATATGTTTTTTTTTTTTCTTTATTAAGTTCTTCTACAACCTGCAGACAGTTTAGTGACCTATTACAGCTCTACACTAACTGTCCGTTAAAGAATTGGTAAGCCTTGTACTTAAGTGTTAAAGCTCAGTACCATCATTGACATCTATAATAGGCTATCCCAATGAAATGGGTAAGTGTGCTAAAGACTAGGGAAATTATGTAGCTATCAGAATTTATACAATAGGAACAAAGCCGGTTGCATCACTCTGGCCTGCCGTCTCCTAATCTATTGTTCTTTTTACTTTACTGAAAGCAATCTGTGTATTGCAATCTAGTCAATATAAAGGATCCCTGAAAGTAAACCAGTAGACTCTTAATGACATATTGCTATACTTACAGAGCAGAACATTGCTTAACCCCCATTGGTAGAGAGTGAGAAACTGTGAAGCAGGCATCTCTAAATGGGATGTCTTTATGAAAAACCTCCCCTCAAGACTCAGGGATCCACGTGGAAGATGATGTAGAAAAATATAAGGGCCCAGAAGTGATGGATGACCCCAAGGAAACAGCTTCTTCCACACACTGTAGGACTGATACATATAAGAACTTATAGAGACTATGACAGTATACACAAGACCTGCACAAGTTCAAACTAGACAAAAATCTCATCACTGAAAAGGTGAATGTACACAGAACTCTACCCTAAACCAGGAAACTATTTGCAATTGATTCTTGCTGGGAAAAAGAAATCAGTTTTCTCCAATGGAGTGTCATTGGGTATATCAACCACACCACAAGGTGGACCCAGGAGTAATTGACAATGCAAAATGGACTCCATATTTCTTTCATGTGTATTTTCTGTTTTGTTTTGGTATTTTTCCTCATATTGATTTCCCTTTTTATTATTTTTAGTTTGTTTTTATTTTTTCTATTTTCTTCCTGAGAGACATGAAGTTAGATGGGTAGAGAGGTGGGGAGCATCTGGTAGGAATTGAGGGAGGCAAAATAATTTCATAATTTGATCATAATATGATCAAAATATATTGTATGAAAAAATTAAATAAATATTAAATATAATTAAATATAAATATTATAATTGTATGAGTATATACAGTTACCAGTGTCCTTCTTTGATAAGAGAGACAAAGTTTTAGATTATGATAGTCAGGATTGCCTAGGGTGTGTGCCATGCAGCCTATGGCCAAGATACCTAGATTTATTATCTTTATTTATCTGATGTCAGCTTTGTTATCCCCTTAGAGAGTTCCTCCCTGACTTTTAAATTCAAATTTGGAAAGCACTCCAGTTCCATTTATTTTTCTCCACATCACTTTCAATATTTTCACTCCTCTCAACTCCCCACAGAAAATTACACATTTGTTGGCTGGAAATGTACTCCAGGGGTAGAACATTGACCCTTTGATTCCAATACCACAAAACAAAATTACATGTTTGCTTTGTGTGTTTCCCTGTTTGCTTGCATCTCTTCCCAAAGGGCAAAGCCATGCCTATTCTGTTCCTCTAAATCCAGCCCTTCACAATACTTTTTACACACAGTAGGCATATAATATCTATTCAGCCACCAGTTAGTTACACAATATGTCAAATGACAGTAGATGGAAAGGTGAAAAAAATCAAGCAAAAATAATGCCCTTTGGGGGCATTCATGAATGAGTTATATATAGTAGTAAGTCATCAGAAAAAACAGACATATTGACCAGGAACCAACCCTTTATTCATGTGGCACATTATGATTTTAGTGGCAGATACAGCCTAACCCCAGCTATGGTAATCTTTATTCTGTGGATTTGAAAATTTTTTTGAGGCTTTGTTTGCTAATTTGAAAACCAATAATATTTACCAAAGTCACTGAATTTAAGAGAAATTCTGTATATAGATTTTTTAATTATTTCCATGATTTTATTACATAACTTCAGAACTAAACTTCATTTAAATTCTTTAAAAATTAAGAAAATAATTAAAACATAAATATAATATTTCTTCCTTTCTTTTCTTTCCTTTCCTTTCCTTCTTTATCTTCCTTCAATCCCTTCCATGTTTTCCCTCCTCTGTCTCAAACAGATGACTTACTTCTCTTTGATTATTGTTATAGACACATACTCTATATGTATATATGTGTGTGTAAGCACACACATATAACCTGTTAAGTCTCCTTAATGTTGTTGTGTGTATATGATTTTAGGGCTGACTACTTGATAGTGAATACAAATTAGTGGGCACACACCTATGAAAAACTAATTTTTACTCTCTTACTTGTCATTAGTAGCCTATAGTTCTTTGTCTAGAGGAAGGGTTTCATGCCAGCATGTGTTTTCAGGTCTTGCTTAGGCAGCCATATTGATGAAGTACCATGGACATATATTCCCTGCTATCTCTAAGAGATCTCACAAGAGGATTTGAGGTCCTCTCACTTTTACATTCTTTCAGCCCCTTATTCTGAAATGTTCCCAGAGACTTAGGTGTGAGAATTGTGTTGTAGATGTATCCATAGGGCTGGGCACACCACAATCAGTTGTCCTCTGCATTTTGACCAGTTGTTTTCTGTAATGGTTTCTGTCTGCTTCAAAGAAATACTTCTTTGATAAAGGGTGAGAGGTACAATTATTGATGTGTATAAGGATAAGTTTTAGAATACAGTCAAGAATTATGTTCATCTAGTAAAGTGGTTTTAGTGGATTCTTCTCTAAGATTTATGACCTCAGTACCAGGAGTACTTGGCTAGGTTTCTGGTACCAACCATGTTTTCCCTTCTACTGAATAGACCTTAAATCCAGTTAAATAGATGCTGGCTACCACCAACATATGAATGACACTGTGGAACCTTTAGGAACAGCTTGCCATGCTATTCATTGTTGTGGTTCATAAGCATCACATGGGTGAGAATATCAACTGCTTACTCTCCCTTGGCAGCTTTTGGGGGCACCTTATGACACCATGAAAACTGACCTCAGGGGAGAGGCTTTCAGGTCAAATCTAGTCTAGCTTTCCAAGTGCTGTGACTGAAGTATGTGCTGTCTTCCACCATAGTGACATAATTTAACCCCAGGGAAGTAACCTAGGGCAACAGCAATGACTTATATTATTTTGGGAATCTCTTAATCTACCTTGACCAACAACTTGAAGTTTCTTGTGCCTAGTTTGGTGGTTCAGACTTTAACCCTAGCACTTCAGAAGCAGAGACAGGTAGATCTCTATTAGTTGCATATTACCTTGGCCTACATAGTGAGTTCCAGGCCAGTCAAGGCTATATAGTGAGACCCTGCCTTAAACAACAACAACAGCAGCAACAATAGCAACAGCAACAACAACAAAGCCCTCTTCGTGTCAGGTTGGGATGTCCTCCCCACTACATGCACCCCATAGCACTCTTCTCTTTTGTGTTTCTCTTTTATATCTCCTACTTACGTTTGTAAGGAATCTTTCTCCCACTAAATAAAGCGTATGAACCTTGGCTTATTCATAGCCAATGCCTGGCAGCTAGGAAGTCCCTATAATATTTGTTGATTGAGCAAAAGAATCAATTTGAGTAAGCTAGTCACAGAACACAACTGGTAACCATTGCAGTCCAACTCACAACCAGAGGACATGACAGTGTTTTCCAGAGGCCAAAGGGTAAGAGAGTAAAGTTTTTCAATTGGTGTTCATTTATATGTGTCAAGTAAGTTCTAGTGTATGGCGACAAAGCATAGTCCTTATAATTAATTAGCAGCACTATAATTTGGAGTAAGTTCAAGATCTGTTAAGTAGCGAGTTTTTCCCCACTATAAAAACAATCTCAGAGGAGTTCTTGAGAGGTGTTGGGTATGTCTATTCCCTTGACTGTACAAACTTCTCAAATGGCATACAACAAGGATTTTCAATTTTTGTGTATTAATCATGCCTCAACAAAGATGCTTTATCAATCTAAATTGTTGGATTTGTTCCTAGTAAATTGAACATTTTCACTACTGCCTTTGAAATGCGTGGAGGTATCCATCCATTCACTCAACTGAAGCCTCACTTGAGACCTAAATGGCAATAGATTTAAAGGAGACCGGTGTTGTTTTCTGGAATTCACAGGAAAATCCTATGGAATACATAGACACAGACTCATCTTGGGCTTTCCCTAGCTTTACCACAGGGAGTGCCCCTTCCCAGGGGGATTTGCATCTGCTATCTGTCTCAGCAATCCACAATCTATTGCTAACCTTACAAGGTTCTAAAGAGACTGAGATGATTCTTCACACTCTTGTGAGAGTGCCAGAATTCACATCCTCTACCCTACTCCAGTGTCTAGTTCTTAGGTAATGCAAAACAACATGGGGATGACTAGTTTGCGAGCCTTATTTAGACGAACATGGCTTGTAGAGCATGAGCTCAGCCTTCAGCCCACTAATGACATGCCAATTTGCTCAGTGCTCCTCTAAAAATGACTTAGCTATTTTTCTATCTTAGGAACTGAGTAGGACATTAAAAAAAATCCCAAACTCAAATTCTTGTTGAAATCTTGATGTCTCTCTAAGCAAAAATAACTTTTTTTTTTCTGGATTCAAAGATCAAAAACACTATTAGAAAAAGAATAACAACTTTTCAAGGAGGATTCAAATTCAGCCAACCAAGTGCCAAAATCAACACCACTTGGATGCAGATGTGGTGCTGCACCCCTCCCCGCCAAGTAGAGCTCCAGCAGAAGACAACCCTTTTCTTCTATCCTGAGTGTGAAGAGTAGAAGATGGGAAGAAAAAGAAACAGGTCAAGAAGTCAACAAAGTGCAGCGTGTCTCACAGCCAAGTCACTCTTTCCTAGCCTTCAGTGCTGTTGACCAATTTCTCTTGAATCAACAAGACATTTGTAGTCTTTCACCCATAGGCTCCAAGCACATTAAGCTTTTAAGCACAGACAAAACTACTCTTTAGCCTACAAATTTCCAAGAGCTTACTTACAAATGATAGAAAATGGTTTTAATGAAGTTTTGTGAAAATAATTGTTAAATTTAACAGGCCACAGAAGTTTTGAAAAAAATCTAGAGTTAACACTGTCTTTAATTTGGGTCCATCTTTTTCTAACTGTGTCATCTTGGACTAGTCATTCATCCTCTGTGTATTTATTTGGTCTTTATTTTTATCCCCATTTTGTCCTTATTATATAACACATTGATATAGTATGATATAGTATTTGCCAGATTGGGACCTGTCAACTTCTTATTTTATTGAGAAGGTCAGGTGCTTAGGTAATCATATGATATTTATCAATCTATAGGAGCTGTGGAAATGTTATCTTTTACCTTGCAATTTAGATGACAAACTGATACCATGCATGTAAAGATATGATTATAAAATAATACTTTATAAATAGTATATCACTTCATTTTATCTTTGTGTGATTATGAATGTGTGTGTGTGTGTGTGTGTGTGTGTGTGTGTGTTTGCAGGTACACATGTGCCACAGCATGCCTAGAAGTTATGGACCACTCCAGTGTTAATATTCACCTTCCACCTTGTTTGAGAGTCTTTTGTTTGCATCTATAGATACCAGGCTAGGATGTCTGCAAGTGTCTGCTGATTCTCCCATCTTGTTTTAGGAATGCAGGGATTAGGTACATGCCTGATGCCATGCCCAGCTTCTACCCGATTCTGGGGATCTTACCTCACTTCTTGATATTTGCATGGCAAATATTTTACGCACTGAGTCATTTCTCTAGCTGGGAGATCATTTCTCCCATTCAAGTGCTAACTAGGTCTGACCCTCCTTAGCTCCCTAGATCAGAAGAGACCCAGCATCTTCAGAGTGTATGGCTACAGACTAGAAACAGAAGCCCAGTGTAATTGCAAACAAGTAGTTTTGCAGAATGGAAGAAATCTTGTCCACAGTTGACCCATTTTGTCTGGTGTCATCCATCCCAGGCCTTCCTCTTGAAGGCCACAACCTCTTATCTTTATATTCTAAGAGGGTATGACATAAGTGGGTAAAATGAGGTGCATTTCTGCTTCTTTAAATATCACACGGCCTTGATACCAGGAAAAACCAATATGTGACTTGACTTTCAGGCTCCTGGAATGAATTGTGTTCTATGAATCTAGTTTTCTCTGTTAAGCAAGTGGGAATTGTAGGATGGCTAATCTTTACAGTCATACAATTTTCCTGGGCAACGACCTTGTCAGTTGTGTTGACATGGCACCAAGTACAACCACTCTCTAATAACTCAGCAGTACATTTTATTGAAGACAGGGGACCTAAGGTTTTTCAGACATTATTTTAAGTGCTTCGTGTATTATTATTATTATTATTATTATTATTATTATTATTATTATTATTTGCAGAGAAGTTACAAAAGGTGAGCACTGAAATTATCTTCTCCATTTTCAAGATAGAAAAATGGAAGAACAAAGAAATAGGATGGAGCTATTGAACGAGTGAGCCAGGATGCAAGAATAAGCAGTCTAGCTTCATAGCCTGGACTCATGAGCCCTACCTCCTATGCTTCTTGGTCTACCAAGTCCCCAGATAGCTGGATTTCATAGGCAGCTGAACTGCCGGGTCTCTGCCCCATGGTGTCCAAGCCTTTTCTTATACCTATTGGTTTAAGAACAAAGTGTAAAAGGTCACACACATTTAAAAAAAAAAAATCCCCTTCCACACTTCCCCGGGGGCTTGCTGTTGGAACTTCTGCTTTTCTGTTCTTTCATCTCCCCTACAGTTAACAGCCGCTAGTGCAAGTGCCAAGCTTCCTACAAACACAAACCCAGGCGGTAAGTACCAAGCTGTTAGGACTCCAAGAAGCTCCTGAATCAGTCACTGTTTGCTGCTTCCTCTAACAAGTATCTCTTTGAGATTCTCGAGTGACTCAGTCACACATCCCACACCTGCCAGGCAGAATCAACTGCCCCAATCTCTGAGCTGCCAGGAAGTACACAATTCCAAAGGGTAAAAACCAGCTACCGACCGGGCTGGAGTAACGATGTACTTGGGAGCAGAAAACAAGCCTCATTTGTATAACGTGGAAAATTCGGTAGCCTGGAGAGGAACCCTGGAAAGATAAATATTGAAGTAGGAGAAAGGATGACGCAACAAGGTCGCTGTTAACAGGTACTTTAAAAGTGAATAGCTGGGGGCTGGAGAGGTGGCTCAGTGGTTAAGAGTGCTTCCTGGTCTTCCAGAAGACTCAGGTTCGGTTCCCAAGAATCCTGTCAGGGCCCTCACAACTGTATGTATAACTCCAGTGCCAAGATATCTGAAACCCTTAGTCTCCTCCAGAAACAGTGTCTTCCAAGCACAACAGGGCTGCTGTTCACATACGAACTCCCGGGACTACGAAATACCTGAACAGGTTCAAACCAGATAAATACCAGCCCTGAAAAGCAAAAGCAGACACAAAGACATGCCCCTAACCACGAAGCTGTTTGTCATTGATAGCCACGGGAAAGGGAACATCAGTTTTCTTCAGTGGAATGTCATTGGGTACATCAGCCACACTCCACAGCAGACTTAATACCTAGGAGTAGCTGATCAACACAAAACAATCTCCAATGGTTTTTTGAGTATTTTGTTTTGTTATTTTTTGTCTTATTGATTTTGTTTGTTTTTCTTTTCTTTCTTTCTTTTTTCTTTGGAGACAGAGAAAGAGAGAACATAATGTTAGGTGGCTAAGGAGGTAGGGGAGACCTGGGGGAAGTTGGGGGAGAGGAAAGAAAATGATAAGAAATATTTTGTGTAATTTTTTAAAAAATCAAAAGTACATTATATAGGTTTATAAATTCCTTAAGTAGTTAAAAAATAAAGAAAATTATAAGTCCCCAAACCCTCTAAACAGCAAAAATTCTCATCTCATTCCAAATCAGTTTCCCCTCTGAATCGCAGGCTGTGAGCCTTTTGAAATTGAATGAGAAGTTGTTATGAGCCAACATACTTTTTTTTTTTTTCTGGGCAGGAGACCTCTCATTTTCAGACTTTATCTTGCTAAGAACTTTTTTGCCACAAACTTACTGAAGTTGAAACACATACTTCATCCTTTGTGAACCCTGTGTGCAAAATGCTCCCAAGTGGCTGAGAAGTTCAAGTATTCCTTTGTCTTTTTGGAACCCATTCCTTTTTGGAAGAGAAGAATGCCACGCCCAGATAACACCTACCAGACACCAGGAGGTGACCTTGACTCTTCTCAGTTCCCCTCTTTCTCACATTCCTGGTCCTCAAGCGGTGCCATGTGGTGCCCAGAGTAAAATGAACCGAACGTCACAGGAGATTTCACTGGGTCTGAGAAGCAGTGGTGATGACAGAGATTGGTGTGCTGTTCATTTGTGCATTGCTCACAGTCGTCCAAGCCAACCCCTATCTTCCTCTCTTTCCCAGACCCTAGCCTGGGCTATTTTCTGCTCACAAATCGCTTCCTGCTCACTTCTCCGTTGTTGCCCCCCATTCCCTCTTCCCCCACCCTCTTCCTGTCTTTGCTACGTAGCCCATGTTGATCTGGAAATTGGAATTGTTCTGCCAGAGCCTCCAGAGTGCTGGAATTACGGGCTTGTTCCACCATGCCCCGCTTGGTTTTTACAGCCATCATACCTTTTAAAACTCTGGATTACAAGTGCTCTGACCTTGTGTGCACTCTAGTCAGGTTGAACTACTCTCTGCAAGGATGGCATTTGATTTATTTGTGATGGCTACTCCTCGGGGAAGAAACTACACATCTAAAAGCCAGTCAGTCAGTCTGGCAACACCAGATGTTTTGTTTCTTAATGATACTAAGTGGGCTCTTGCTGCAGAAATTATGGTTATTAAATTATACATTTTTAAAAGTGGAAATACTGTCTGCAAGAGACCAATGTTAATGTTAAAAGTCAAAGAGGGTTAAAAACCAGTCAGAGGCAGCCTCCTGACAGCAATGATAAGGTATGAGCATCTGAACCAGGCAAATCTTAGTCCCTAGTGTTTAAGTGTCTCAAGCTCTATCAACCAAGCTGGCCAGGCAGCCTACTCCTTAGTATTTATTGCATTAAGTTAAATGAATGTTTTCTCCTGTGTGGGTAATAGCAGCCAAAAAGGTGGTAAACACTGGCTCAAAGCACTTTCATATCTCCTAAGCCTGTGTCCAAATACAGAATGCACTCCCCTCCTTTATTTTTTAAAATCACTACTTGAGGCTTGATTTTCAGTTGTCCAGAATTCCAGAATTCCATTCTGATTCTAGAAATACTGGTTTGTTGAGTGGAGGCACCAGAGTTGCCTTCTTCTGCTGGATCATGTTACATTTGAATCATTTCATCTGTTTTGCATAACTTTCCAGTAGAGGAAAGCTCTAACTACATCAAAGTTATTAACTCACATGGGGTCACAATTTAGGAACTGATTGCTAATAAGTATATGTGAATGTGCACATCTCTCTAATAAGAGAAGCTAATCTTTAGTTACTTCTAACTCTTAGGTGCTCTGAAGATATCCCAAATACTTTGAAGTTCTGCATAATGAAATTAATTGAATTTCAGCTTAAAAAAAAAAATCTTTCCATCTAGTAAAGGCGGTAGAGATAATGAGACACATAGACTCTGAAATTACACTGTGCAGCCCCAAATCTAGCTGCGAAGTTACCTAACTGCTCTAGACACACTCTTATCATCACAGAAAAGCAAACAGCAGTATCCATGTCAGTGTGCTATGTATGAAATACTTGTGCAGCATTTACAGACTGTGAACATTCAAGATGTTATTATTGTTAGGAAAAACAATAAATACAATGTATATAGAAAATATATAGATACTTTAAAAAGGTCCCTGATCTTCACATCTACAAATGGCAGAAATGTTTCATTTTGTATATCTTCCTATTATTTTGCTTTGTTTCTTCTTACTTGGTTTGTTTGTTGTGTTGGGAGCAGAATTCAAAGCCACATGAATGCTAAGCAAATGCTTTACTGTTGAGCTGTATCGCCAACCTGTCTTAGTGTTTTTGTTGTTTTAAATTGAAAAGTAAAAATTGTATGCATTTATATTATAACATGTAATGTCTTAATACATATTTGCACTGTATAATAGCCAAATCAAACTAAGCTTGTCTAGTTCTTCAAACATCTATTAGTTCTTGGGGATGAAAACATTCCAAGTACTTTGTGATAAGACTGAAATAGTCTGTGTATCAGCTGCTCACTTTTATATTTAGTTTTTAAAGGCCCTTCTGTCCATTTTGAGTGTTAATTAAAAGTAGGATCAGGATGTTAACTTTCACTGACAGCCAGAGAAACTTTAGAGCGCTTTAGGACTCATAAACTGTTACACGATGATTTGGTACTGCTAGAATCCTGATGCAGTATGCACAGATTTATTTAATGACTAGGATATCCATTTTCAAAAACAAAAACTCAGAGGCTGGAGACACTGAGAGACTCATAGTGATGTCACCGAAGACATTTGGGTTATAAATGATGGTGCTGGAATTCATTTTTCCAACTCTCAGGACCTGAGGGTTTAAGGAGGTCAGTCCTGGTGTTAGCTACCCAGTGGTCCTTCTGCTTCATGTTTTACATTTCTATCACGGGAAGTAATCTTTGTGCCTGTGCATCGAACTAGTTCACTCATGATTAGGATGCATCAATAGCTTGCCATTGTCTGTGGAAGAAGAGGTCAAAGTTTGAATTGAGAGTCAGGCATTGAATATCTAGTAGATAACAAGTAAACATTTTCTGAATAAATTAGCAGTATTTTTATGCTTAGATAGACTTTATCTTCTGTTTTGTTCATAGCGTCTTTTCATTGAACATTAGATGCCTTTGTTCTCTTCTTGTACTAGTTTCTCTTCTCGCTCTTGTGACAAAAAACTTGATACAAAGCAATTTAAGAAAGGAAAGATTCATTGTGGCTCATAGTTTGAAGACACAGTTGGTCATGGGCAGGAAGTCAGGACAGCAGGAATGAGCAAGCTGTTCATCAAATGCAAAGAGAAGCAAAGAGAGATCAATGCTCAGGTCAATTTCTCCTTTGTATCCAGTCAGAGATCCCAGTCCATAGGATGCTGTACTCACTTGCAAGGTAGGTGTCCCTCCTCAGGCAATCCTTTCTGGAAATATCTTCACAGAGGCATACAGAGGTATGATTCCATGGTAATTCTGAATCTAGTCAGAATGACAAGGAAGATTATCCACTTTAACTCAATATTTACATAAAATAATTCCTTTAGGTTCAAGTTTTTATAGACAATAAGTCATTCAGCCTTGTTGATTAATTTCTCTAAGAACTGTCTCATCCAAGCCTCTGCTGCACAAGGTTAGATTTAGTTAAGGAAGGTTCTTTCCCAGATAGAAGCAGCCAGTTGTCCATTTACAAAGTAGTTCTAAGGATTCCCATCTATCTTGTCTCCACTAGGTAAGCATAGACAAATTTCACAGACAGTAAGAATTGTTAAATTAATATGAACAATGACCTGATCTCCACAAGGATTTGGGGCTGGAACCCTGGATAAACAAACATGTTTCTTTAACAAGCTGTTCTTACAAATATTTGTTTGTTCAGAAGCCTTTGGGTGAATGTTTATTTGAAAAACACACCACTGTTTAATCAAGGAACCAATTCTTGGGACTGTGTAGCTACTACAATGGATATGTGGATTTCAAGAAACTCTAGTTGAAGTAATTGCAGTGATTAGCAGTAAAGGTCACACATTTTGTCAGCAAGAAATCATACCTCTTTAGCCGATTGGAACACAGCCCTGCTTTATGGGCTGCTGACATTTTTGGTCCTGATTCCATAATGTGCATCTGCAGAGTCACCATAAATTTGGCAATGATTTGTAGCTTGACAGCACTTCCTCTTATGTGTCTATGCTAGGCTGGATGGTCCTCAGAGTCTGGCAAGGTGAGAAACAGAAAAGTATGACCCACAGAAACTACAATGGTCCTGTCTACTCATCTAGGCTGAATGTTGTACCCTTTTTCCAAATTCTTACTTTGAATCTAACCACCCCCAATGGAATGATATTAGAAAGAGGGGTACTGGCCAAGGTGAGGATGACAAATCATGAAGATGGAATTCACATAGGTAGGATTTGGGTCCTGATAAAAGAGAAACAAAGAGCAAGCTCTCTAACTCTCTTCTGCTATGCAAGGCTACAAAGGACAAGGCAGTAGTATGAAGCCCAGGACCCTCACCAGCCTCCAGTCTGGATAACATATTCTTCAGACTTGCAGCCTCCAGAATGATGAAAAACACATTTCCATTGCTTATGAACCACTCACTTTGTGCTATGTTGTTCTGGACACCTGAGTTAAGTGAGATACACTTCCAAGCTTTAAACCCTGTGAAGCTCCTTGTGGCTCTTTAGAGAAAGACTAAACTCAATTAAACTTGCTGCCCTGGGCCACTCACCTCTTTAGCCTTCCATCCCTTTTAATGTCTTGCTCTCCACGCATCAGCCATACTTGCATTTCAGTTCCTTGAAGTCACAGTTCACATCCTCCTACCTAGAGGCTACTGCCCTGTTATCCCCACCATGCAGTTCTCCAAGACCTTCGCTGCCTTCTCACCACTTGATAGCAGGCTCAGTTTTCAGAGCTCAACTTTAAAGTCACCCAAGGTCAAAGGTCCCCTTTGCAATGTATTTCTTTCCACTTGGCACATAGCCTTGACTATATCTTTCTGGGATTAACTGGATTAAATTTAATATCCATAAAAAGCATTATTTTGATGTACAAGTCACACAAACTTTGAACCACCCCAAGGTAGTAGCTACTTATCTATAACCCAATACTTAAAAGCAGAGCCTAGATCAACTAGAGACCAACTCCATCAAAAAGGACCTCAGTTGAAGTTTTCTTTCCATATAATACTTTGTATATAAATGAATAACAAAACTAAAAAAAACCCATAAAGTTCACATCCAGTTCTTAACCTACTATACAATACCTTTAAAGTCGGAAAATTAAAGTTTAAAATATTGTTAGTGAAGACACTAGCAAACATGAATGAAATGATCAGATCAATAACCTGTCAGCACTATGATTTTCTTTCTGTCCCCATTTCAGAATGAAGGGTTTTCTTCATAACAGGGAAATGACAAGGAATATATTCTCACTCTTCAAGTGAATGCCCTTTTATACACATACATTCAAAATGATTATTCTTGATTTTCAGTGCAGGAGGCTTAAGCAAGCACACAATAACAATTGATCAGTCCCTCAAAGTTCTTGTCACCTCAAAGTATGACTTTTCTCTCAGATCACTGAAATCAATCATTGCCTGGGTTTCAGCTATTCTGATTATGGTGATGGTTATAAATGACCTTTTGTATCAGGTGCTGAGCTGCTGTGTTGAAAAGATGAATTGCTTCCCTATGGAAACACCCAGTATTCAGGCACCATTTTTCTAAGTGTTAGAAGTGACTGGTTTGGAGGGACAATGTTACTGGGGATAATCAGCAACATGGGCAGTGAAAATGTTTTCATATAGGACTTGATTTAAAGATCTCAGGAGAGAGAATTCACAATATGTACAAAGAGATCTTGCTTAGAATGCTAGCATCATGCATACCTGGTGCCTAGAAACAGAGGCTAAATTCACAGGACTCTGATTACTATACCAATGGCCTCTGCCAGTTAGGGACCTCTCTGTCACAGGAAGATGAATGTAGTCTTCCAGGTTACTGTTCAAATATGTCCCCCTGGGATTAGTGCATACCTCCAGGTCCATTCCAATTAATTCTTGAGATGAACTGCAGTTTCAAGTGTTCAGTACCTGCTATCCACAGTGGAAGATCACTTGGGAATATCCCAGGGGGTCGGTCAGATTGGTCTAGGAACATAACAAATGAAATGACCAATAACTCACAGTCTCTGTCCATTTCCTGCTGGCAAGTGATTAATGAAGAGCCCACAGTCAACGTCTGAGATACATAGTCAATACCTGGTCTATTTTGTGATTCAAGATAAATGATGCTCCAATTTGTATCAAGTGACAAATGATAACCAAATTAGCATCACCATTTCAGCTAATTACCTTATTCCCATAGCCACCACTATCATGCCTTTTTCACTAAACAGTTACAGGAAGCCAGAGGCTGATTTCTAAACTTTAGGGAATACTACAGGAAAGTATGGGATTCTTACCCTCAGGAGTATAAATTCACCTTGCACTCCTCTAAGTTCCCCAAGGACTTCAAAAATAGTAATTAATAACACTTAAAACTTAATGCAAATCAGCAGTAATGACACAGGCCTGTCATGATGTAGAGGAAATAGGATCCAGAGTTAAAGGCTAACTATGCCTATGTAAGAAGTGCAAGACAATTTGGACTACAGGAAACTGTCTAAAATTACATAAGTAAAAAAAACACACACACATGTGCAAGCAGACACATAAAACTTAATGAAAACTGTGTGATACGCTTCTGAGTGGTTTTTTTTTTTTTTTTTTTTTTTTGTGCTTTATCCATTCCCTATAATCCCTAAGTAGTACCAGTTTGCAGACTGATTGTTGCTCTATACAGATAAAGAAATTCAAATGACTTAGGTTATTTGTCTGAGGTTGCTGAAGTAGGAAGATGTGGAACTAAGGCTTAAAGCTAGGGATCTGGACTACAGGATTCATATCTGTTTTTCCATAGACCAATCACAACTGGAGTTGAAGCCAGGCATGGTGGTGAAGACCACAGGCCTAGCACTCGGTAGGTTGAGGTGTGGGATAAGGGATGGTTATGACTTCCACGCCAGCTGGGCCACACTATCTAGATGATGATGATGATGATGATGATGATGATGATCATGATGATCATGATGATGATCATGATCATGATCCAGAACTCATAGGCTGGGGAGATAGCTCAGTCAGTAAAGTGCTGGCAATACAAGCCTGAGGACATGAGTTTCATCTCACAGAACCCAAATTAAAATACAGATGTGGTGGTGTATGTCCAGGATTCTAGCACTTCTTTGATAGAGACTCTTATGATATCCTAAACTCACATTTGGCTACATTTGATGTTGGTTAGCCTGAGGGATTCTTTTGTCTCCACAACCCAAATACTGGGAAAATAGCCTTTGATCCCAGGCCTCAGCAAATAGAAGCAGAGGCAGAACTCTGTGAATTCAAGGCCAGCCTGGTATACAGAGTGAGTTCCAGGATAGGCAGGGCTACATAGAGATAACATGTCTCAAAAAAAAAAAAAAATCTCTAGTTTTCCTTCACACACACTCCCACACCCCACAAACCTCGACTTTTGCAAATACTTCCTATGGACACTAATGTACTTTGTACTCATTCTTTTATTTAACAATCACAACTAAGTGAAAGTGGGCATGTATTTAATGTGACTTAAAATGTTTCTATTTGCTGTCTTCCTCTACAATACCAGGGTTTTTTGTTGTTGTTGTTGTTGTTGATGATGATGATGATGATGATAATGTTGTTGTGAAAGTAGAAACAGGCTTAGAAAGACATGAATCTTTTATCGACATTTCAAAATGTAATTCTTTTTTGGACAGTAAGGGGGGAATAAGGGGGTTTACTTCAATTTATAATTTCAGGTTATAATACATCATTGTGGAAAAATCAGGGCAGGCACTTCAAACTAGTCACATCATATCCATAGTCAAGAACTGAGAGAAAAGAATGCATGCATACACACTTGCTTGCTTGTAACTCATCTTTATTACTTCACTTTTATACAGTTCAGGACACACCAACTAGGGAATGGTTCTGCCCACAGTGGACTGACTCTTCCCACATCCATTTATCAAGAAGTTGCCCTACAGTCAGGTGGACAAGCCAATTCAATGTAGCTAATCAGTCCCTCATTGAGACTCTTTTTCCAAGTGATTGTAGGTTATGTCACTCCTACATATTGACATCATGTTACATTTTGAGAAACATGCTTTCAGCTAATATCCCAGACTACTATCTCCTAATCAGAAATAATAGTCCTGACATTAACACGGCGCTTGAAACTTAACATTTGGATTTACTTGGATCTTACTGTAAGTTTTAAGTGTTGGTATCTCCCGTTTCAGAAGCAGAAACTAAAGCACAAGTGGCTGATGTAGAATCATGCAACTTTTGCCTTCCTGCATGGTGTGTTTGTTCATGGAGTGAACTCCTTCACGTAAGAAACTAGCAACGTGTATGCTTCTGCCAAGAATTATTTGTTTGGTCTATGGATCTGCTTTTAGCTCATGGTAGGGTAAGAGCCATCCTGCTGTGAAGAGGTGGACGCCCTGATTCTTGTTGACAGAAGAATTTGCCCTAAATGGGAGACATCTTGCTAACCCTGCCCCTGATAAGGAAGCCAGTTCTTCAGGGACTTTGTCCATTGTGCTGTAACCAGCGTGATGTACCCACCTACAGTTGACTTGTGAGCTGCCTATGTCACCTTGGAATGAGAATTCAATTTGGAAACAATGACTTCCAACTTCCAAACAGGCAGTGGGAGGACTGGTGGGCGGGACAGGAACCTTGTATGCAAATCTTTAGAAGTGCCAACAGCAGAGGGCAGTGAAGAGGCGACTTAATCTTTGAGGAGGCACTTAGAGAAGCCCAGTGGTTAGGACTCTCAGGCGCCAACGACACTTTGGGAAGGGGGGTACTGAGAAGAGTTGTTGTAAGACTTTTCTACTTCAAGGACTAAGAATTTATTCTTCCGGTTCTCCCTAGCACTTGATAACTTCGGGCAAATATGAGTTATTATTATTTTTTTAAATGCCTCCTTCCACGGGTCCAGGACAGTGTGCACAAACTCTCCCAACAGTGCTGAAGACAATGCCATGCCTTTAAAAGAGGGGTCGTTGGGGGGGAAGGGGGGCGCCTCCAGAATCTCTGGGAAAGGGTTCAAACAATAGGACAAACGATAACTCCAGACTTCTCCCAGAAAGGGAATGTTATCTGCGACATTCGGCAGACGTCTTTTGTAGTTGAAACCTTGGGTGGAGGAGCCAGTGCCCGCAGGCTGCCCAGAGGCTCCCGGAGGCTCCCCTGCGTGTGCCCAGCCTCTCACAGCAGGTCCCAGCAGCCCGGAGGCTGCCGGCGGCGGGAAGCCTAGGACGCGGCGGGACAGCTGCAGCCTGATTCACAGCTCAGTGGTGGCTTTTCCCTTCTTTTCTTCTTTCTTTCCCCGCTACAGAAGTCCGTCACCCCCTCCCTTTGCCCCACGCCTCCACGCAGGATCCTCCCACTCCGGCGCCTAAAGCGTTAACCCTGGAGCGTCCGGCACCCTACCACTCGCGCCCCAGGGTTCCTAAAAAGGAAAGGTACAAGGTTGGTCCACATGAGAGACTTGACAGATCAAAGGCAGGGCATACTTCCTGTTACCCAGACCTTATATAAAACGTCATGATCGCCTCGGCTGCAGAGGCGCACCTAGCACTGACCCAGCGGCTGCAGCCTGAGGTTTCCCCGAGGACCACAATGAACAAGTGGCTGTGCTGCTCACTCCTGGTGGTAAGTCGTGGGCAGAAAGCTGCTGGCCACCCGGGTTCGGGAACTCCTCCGGCTGTTGGGGGACCAGACCGGGCTCTCTCCAAACCCCCATTTTCTAGCTATACAAGGCTGCTCTGGAGGATGAGTGGCTTTTCCATGAAAAGTTCCTGCTGAGTTTATGTGGAGGAGAGAGAGAGACAGCGAGGAGACTAAGACGTTTTGTTTGGTTTTACCCATTTTATTTAACTGCTTTATTTACTTAATTGTATTTTGTATAGTGCACCGCGCCTTTTCTTGACCTGACTTTGTTTTTAATGACTGCAGGTGAAGTGGATAGTATGTTAGAAAGACAGGGCAGACTCTTTGAAACTTGTGTAGAACAGTTTGCATGAGGGTGGGGGGGTATATAGTCTAGTGCATCACTAGGCTGACTTACATAGGCATTTTGGGCATTAGAGGAAATATTCTCTCATTTAATTGTGCAATTTAATATTTTAATAAAGTTTTATTATTCTAGTTCTCAATGTCAATATAGTATGAAAAATATTAATAGGCTGATGATAATTGTGTTCTAGAACATATTTAAATAGCCAGATCAAGTTCAACCCTAAATTGGGATCCAACCTGTTTTGAAATGCTGTTTGGAAAATAAAGGAATCTCTTTAATATAGTATATGACCTTCCTTCCTCCTTTTCTTCTTTAAAAAACCTTTCAACTTAGGCTTTTGGAAAATTGTTGTTAAAGTTTATGTAGAAGTTTTTCTGTGCCAAAAATCTTTTCCCTTTACATCAGTAGAGTGTGAGATGCAGGCAGTTACAAGTCAGACAGAGAAGTCTGTCTTTAAGGACTGTTTGTGTCTGGGATGCACTGGAGACAATCTTTGAATTTCAACCCCTAACTCACCACACAGTGTGAATGGAATGCTATATTATCTTTCCCTTAGCTCCAGGGACACAGAAACATGCATATGTAATAGCAAAGTCACTCAGGAAAAGGTGGGCAGGGCACTACACATGAGTATGTTAACTACATGTGTACATATGCAGACATGTAATGCATATAGCCACTAGTTTGGATACATGGAGAATTTTGAAAAATTTATTTACTTTAAGGTATATATATAGTTTGCTTGTATGCATGTCTGCGCACCATTTGTGTGCCTGGGGTTGATTGAGGCCAGAAGAGGGCACCAAGAACTGGAGTTCCAGACATTTGTGACCTGCCACATGGGTGCTGGGAATAGAACCCAGGTCTTCTGGAGGAGCAGCCAGTTCTCTTACCTGCTGAGCCATCTCTTCAGTTACACTTTTGGGGAACAGTGAGATGGGTCAGTAGGTAAAGGCACTGACAACCTAAAAACACAAGTTCAATCCTTGGATCCCTGTGTGGGAGGAGAGAACTGGCTCCTGAAAGATGTCCTCTGATTTCCTCTCACACTCCCTGGCAAGTGTGCACCTGCACTAACACACAGAATAAGTAAACGGAAGTATCAAAAGAGGAAAGAACACCTGAGAACTTGCACAACTGGTAGTGCCTACATACATTTGTCAAACTGAGCACTCGTGAGTTGGCAGAAAGATCCACAAATACATTGTCAGTACCCCCCAATGGTCCTAGTATCCCTCCCTTTTACTGCTATGTTCATACCCATTCTAACCAACACCAGAAATTGGTTTTGCTTGTACTTACACTTTATATATGGAGTTTATGGATTTTTCACTTTGGCCCCCTTCAAAGTTCTGCTCAGAGATTCATCACTGTTCCAATAATCCTTCCCAAATGGTAAAAAGGTAATTATTTTATAGGTGGTCTATATAAGGATATATGGGCACAGATGATACTAATTTTAGATAATACAACATTATCAGAAGAGAAAACCTTGAATAAATAAATATATAAATGAATAGGAAGGGTCTTGCTCTTTCTTTAATTTCTGAGATTGATTGTATTTTGTGAATGGTGGGAAATGGACATATTGTACTTGCATGCAAAGAGGCTAAATTCCCTTAGTAAAAAGAAATGCCTGGCTGTAGGAACCAGAAGCACTATAGATATTTAGTTCTTTGTGTGAAGCATCCCACTAGATACTGGGAACCAAGTGAGTAGCCAGGTAGACATCATTCCTCCCTTCTGGACCTAACAGCCTATTGGAAGAGGCAGATGTGGGTTGTGTTTTGCATATGTAATAACAGTTATAAAACAGGAAGCCCCAGATGATTGGGGAATTAAAAAAACAAAAACAAAAACCAAAAAAAAAAAAAAAAAAAATAGCCTCCCAGGAGCTCAGGAGGGAAGCTGCAGCATGGTGGTTCTCCACTAGACCAGTTCAAATGCCCACACACCACTTGCCTGAGGAACAACAGTGACTGTGTTTCTTCCCTCTGGAGTTCCTCTTTTCTACAGCCTGGGATAAGCATCCATTAAGACAACCACTCTGAAGTCTCTGCTTGTCCTTAGCACCACCTGTGTGATAACAGATAGCTAAAGGGTGCTCTAGAACCATCTATGTACAAGACATATACTCTGATGACACACAGAGGAAGAAGTGACAGCCTCTTAATCTCACCTTGAGGGATTAATGGGGTAGACAAGACATCCGAGCAAGGGCTGGAAAACCATGTAACAAAGTATATCCCACATTCTTCCATGAGAGCAGAAGGTAGGCTGGTAGTCAGGATAGGTCCATGGTCAAGGGCATTCCTAGAATGCTCATGAGCACAGACAAGCAGTGAGCTGTTTTGCAAGGAGAGATTATTCATCATACCAAGTCACTTCCTTCTTGGTTGCAATCTGTTACTAGGAGAGCAGAGAACATCAACAAGCTTGGCTTAGGTCTAGGCTTTAGCTGTGGTTAGAACTTCCCATCATCCATCATGCAATGTCAGAACCCACCCTGAACTTCTCAAAGCCAAGCTCTGAATTCATCCTTTCATGACAGAAGGGAGTGGAAAGGAAGAAGAGAGGCAGCTGCTCTTTGCTCAGGAAAACTGCCTGATGTTTCTGTTCTTCCCTTAGGGTAACGCGCTTGGAGTTTCTGACTTCTGGTTTGTATTTTGTCTTTCCTCCCCTTTCCTGGGTGGCTAAGTTCATAAGCTTGCCTAGCTTTTTTTTTTTTTTTTTTTTTGAGAATGTGGATGGTCCGAAGGTTTCTAGAAGCATCTGATAAACCCAACTCCACACAGGCAGCCCTGCCCAGTATCCTGTCCTGTGTCCATAGCAACCTTTCTGGCCTCAGTCACCTAGCAATCTTCAGCACAGTTCCTAATTTCAATCTAGGTTTAACTTTTACTTATGTTAAAAACCACAGTTGCTGAATACCACTGGTGGAAGAAGAAGGCAGTCTGCGCCAAAGGTTTTGTTCAGAAAGTTCTAGAAGCTAGGTCATGTTTTCCAAAAGGACACTAAGCTCACAGTCTGCATTCTTGCTTTCCTGTTCACTAACTTGCCTTCTGGGTTTTACTCTCTACAGCTCCCAGCCCACATGCTTCCTCTGCATAAAGGCTTTCTGTGAAAAACACTATTTTCCTTAGCATGGCATTGGCCAAGAGAATTTCCTTCAGCCTTAATTTGTACTTTGCAGGCAGGGGGTGGGGGAGGTGGTGTTGGGCAGTGTGTGTGTGGGTGGGGAAGCAGTGCTTAAAGGTACATACAAATAAAACGAAACAAAAATTTATGTCTTTCAAGGCCTGGATGAACAGTCTTTGGGTGCCCCTTATGTTGTTCTTGTGGAGCAAAGATGCCAAAACTATCAGTGTTTTACTGAAAATTATTTATGTTTTACTCCCTAGGGAAGAGTTCTCAATTATATTCGACTTTCTCTTCCCTGCACTTTTATAATAAATCCTTTGAAACAACCTCCACGTCTCTTGAGATGAAATCTGGTATACATATATTTTTGCCTACACATATAAAATCAACATCCTGGCATAACTATATTGCAAAATAACAATAAACGGAAAGTGATTTATAATAAAACAGGCTTCAGTAGAAGGCATAATGAAGTCATGATTTGTTGGCATTTTTATGTGGTATTGTTACCACAGAGACACAGCTAGGAATGAAGTGGAGGCAGGGCAGATATGTCTCAGTGGTAACCCTAAAGCTTAATCGGCTTGGCTTTGGTGCTCTGGATTTCTAAAATGGTGAGCCAAACTTGCTAGACATTTTCATTTCATTTCATTTCTTACCAAAGTATGTGTTACTGAATTCCTGGAAAATCCACCATGGACAACAAAGATTAAAAAAAGTACTTCCTGCCGGGCGGTGGTGGCGCACGCCTTTAATCCCAGCACTCGGGAAGCAGAGGCAGGTGGATCTCTGTGAGTTCGAGGCCAGCCTGGACTACCAAGTGAGTTCCAGGAAAAGGCACAAAGCTACACAGAGAAAACCCGTCTTGAAAAACCAAAAAAAAAAAAAAAAAAAGTACTTCCTGTATAAATAATATGGAATTCTGGCATAGTTCTGGATGATGGCCATCATTTTATTTCCGTGGCTGTGATAAAATGGCTTAATAAAAAGCAACACAGGAAAAAAGGCTCATTTGGCTTACAATCCCGGGGGTTGCAGTCTATCATAGCAGGGAATTCAGCTAATCATATCCACAGTCAGGAGTAGAGAGAAATGGATGCATGCATACTGGCTTGCTTGCTCATGCTCAGCTCTGTTTCCAGACTTACATATAGTTCAGGAATCCCTGCCTGGGGGTGGTGACTTCCACATTCAGAATGAGTCTTCTCACTCCAGTTAGACCAAACAAGGATATTCCTCACAGGCATGCCCACAATCCATAGTCCAGTCAGACCTTGGCGGTCCTCTATTGAGAAACCTTTCCCAGGTGATTCTACATGGTGTCAAGTGGACAATTAAAGCTAAATGTCACAGTGATGTGATATATATATATATATATATATATATATATATATATATATATATATATCTGATTTTTATGTAGTTTGTTATTCATTAGCTGCCAACAGGACATTTGAAGACTTATAGGGTATATAATTGTTCTTGATTCTTCTGGATACCTAATGTCAACTGTCAGGGCATCCTTAGAAACACTCCCATCAATTTCCAGCCCTCCTCCAAGGAAAGAATGCTAAATAAAACATGGGCTCACTGCAAGCGCAGATTTTCATCTTCCTCATTTGTACCCACAAGGTTTCCACCATCATGATGCACATGTTCGCTGAATCAAATGGACTATGGTGAAATTTTCTAGAGCACTGGGTAATCTATCAGAAATCTGCATGGATGTTCCAAGAGAGTTTACCTACCTAATATGTGATTGTGGTTTGACCTTCTATGGTTGGCTTAACTATCTTTCAAAGTATTAATCTAACCCTCTACTTATCTGGCCAATATTTTAAATATCACTGTGTACATTTCTAGTATGGAAACTCAGAGCCTTCCTTAAAACTCTTTTTAGGAAAGCAACAAAATTCACTGGATTTATGTATTATCCATTGGAGTTTCAGTGGGAGCAGAGCTGGATAGCTTTCTGAGCTCCCCATACTGCTGGAGGGCTGCTGTCTACTGACCAGAGAACACAGGGCTCATGGTGTTAAATGGAACTATTAGATAGTAGTTTTTTCCCTGATACATTTAAAATGTTTTTTTAAAAGATTCAAAAACAGTTCCTGAGGATTAGATTAAAGAAATCTCAGCCCTTGGAAGGAGCCTAGACTTGAGGTAAAAATAATATTAACAACCTAGGTCGTTACCCCAGAGAACCATAGAGAAAACTGATTTCATATGGCAAGACAAGAGGGTAAGTCACCATTCAGACTCATTTCTAATAAGGAGAGTCTTGCAAACAAGAGTAGCAGTAGCAACCATGTTTAGAAAAGAAAACAAAAATCAAAATAAAATTTAGCAACCCACAATAGCCGGAACTAGTGAATCGGAAATCCTAGCAACAGCTGTAAACTATCTGTGCAAGAAGAAAGAATGAGGTTCGGCCAACTTGAAATAGATACAAGGACGGTATTTTTATGTGACATATAATTAGTTTTTGGAACTCATTACCACAGAATATTTTGGAATAACTAGCACAGTACGTCTAAAAAAGGAATACGTTTAGACAGTTGTAAGGGATAAGAATAGTGTTACAACACATTAGGTAAGAAACTGTGTGGTAACCCCCCCAACACTCATGTGACTTATGTAAGTGATGTATGCTCTACAGGCACAGTAGAATAGTTTGCCCTACTATAAGGTGACACAATATCCTAAGGGCTTGTGTGGATACATTTTTCATGTGATTTCTCACAAGTATCTGAGCCCACAGACAGTACATTGATAGAGAATGTACAAGGAGGGTGAGATCTCAGTGAGGAAAGTGCTCACCATGAAAGCACAAGGACCAGAGTTCGAATCCCCAGAACCTAGTGACAAGTGGGTGTGGTGCCCATGTGTAATTTCTGTGCTCACAAGGTGAGATGGGAGCCTCAGAACAAGTTGGCTAGCCAGATAAGCCAAGACACCACGCTGTGAACTAAGCTGTGGGACTCTGTATCAATGGATAACAAGGAAAGCTACCAAAGAAACATCCAACTTCAACCTCAGGCCTCTGTATACATGTATACATACATGCATATGCACATGCACATATGTCTATATACATACAAGTACATATACATACATGTGCATACTATACATACATACACATGAAAAAGAAGAAAGAAAACATACATATAAAAGAGAGAATGCAGCCAGTTTCTAAACTAAAGCTAGTTAAATGTCCATCTGCTCTCCTAAACACATCTGTGTTGGAGAACATGTAAGATCTACTGTCTGAACACATTTCAAAAGCACAGCGCAGCAATTGTTATTTGCTGCATTGTAGATTGTTGTCACCTGACTGAAACAAGGTCCCTGGAATAGAACCCTACCATGTTCGGCCCCTGATAATTAACATTCTCCTCACAGTGAGAGTGAACCATCTTTGAAAATAAAAAGACTAGCCACCAGGCCTTTGCTTCACCTCATCCTGTGCCTTGGCAACACTCTCTGCAAGTGTTTCTTAGTTAAGAACCATAAATAAAGCAGAGGAATCGGTGAGAGGACTAAGTCAGACATGAAACAAGGCAGCTTCACTGAGCATGCTCACTGCCTTTGGTCATTAACTTCCTGTTGGAGTTTTTGATAAAAAATAAAAAAATCTTAGTTGCTTGCCATGCTTCTTGTTAGGTAGCTGCTCTTTTGTTCTGTGTCCTTGTTCATTCTCTGCTTCCTGTTTTCCTCTTACGCTTGTTCTTGCTTGTGGCTTTGTTTTGTCTGTATTCTTTTCTGGGTCTCTGTCTTCTTCTTCATCATCTCCCAACCCTGACTTTGCCCTTGTCCTCTCCTGATTTCAGTCTTGCTCTTCCCACCATCTTGGGTCTTGGGCTTCTACTCAGTTTTGTTATTTTCTGGTTCAAATGTGTTTTTTTATTATTATTATTTTATTGTTCAAAACCTAGGTAGTTTATCCTTAGAAAATGTTAGTATCAAGAGCCTGTTCCTTATGTTATCTCCTCCCCATCAATTTGCATCAATACTGCCCCAAACAGCAGTGTAATCTGGGAGCTCAGATGCAGTGGTGTGATAGTACTTGCAACAGTAAGTTGGGCGGGACACAGAGGCCCTGATTTCTTACTTCCACCCTTACCTTTAAGGTTTAGCCAGGGACCCCATTTATGCCTCTGTGGAATAGTGGTGCTGAGCCAGGTGATACATGCAATGTTTGCTATAATTCCCAAGTTTTGTCATCTGAGATTTGGTTTTAAAGAATTGATTATATATTGTTGTCTATCCCAAATAACAAAAACCAAGTAGACTTGTCTATCTATGAAACATTACAGGAATTTTTTGCAATAATCTCTTTTGTTGTGATGGTTAAAAGTTTCTTTTGCTCCATGGGTCATACATAAGAAATCAAGAAATTCTGCTGAAGTCAAGGAAATCATCTGAGAAGCAGCTTTTGAAATGCTATCTAACTTTAGAAAGCATAACATATACTGGAGGGTCATAAATTATTCTTGAAACCAAAACCATTCACATTTTCTCATTCTTGTCATCAGCTGGTATACATAGAAAATGGCAATGTGGGTTTTTTTTTTTTTTTTTTCATTCTCCATTTAGTTAAAAGCCAAGTTCAAGACATTCCCCCAGGACTTACTGAAGAGGTGTAATTATGGTCACAAGCAATCTCCTTAGAGTCATTGAGTAAAATTTTCTTTGAATCTATATTCACAAAGAAGTACTTGACAACTGCACACTGCTCTTTGGAATAAATGTCAAACCTTCAGGCATTCTAAGCATGGTAATAGGCAGCCCGGCAAGACCATTAAATCTACACTTAAATAATACACCAGCTTACAGACAGCAGATCTCTATCCCCACACTCTGCTTCTTGTATCTTCTTTGAATGTCCAGTAAAAAGGAGGAAATAAAAAAATAACTGGTCAGTAAAGATGTGAGTGATGTTTACTGTGTGATGGTATAGTCATTAGTGTTCTTTTTTCCCCCAAGGATTCTCAGTTCTTCTCCCTTCCAAAATTTGATAGAGAGTTCCAATCTAATGAGGATGGAATGGGAGGGGAATTTGGGCACTTCAGGTGGAGGACTGATGAATTAAAATGACCTCTTCACTTCCAAGCCAAGCATCTTATTGCTAATGTTGCACACTAAATTTTCTGCAGTTTTTGGTTATTTGATTTTTCTTCTCATACTTCCACACATATAAACAATTTCCAAATATTACTTACTAAATGAGAATCTTTGCTTGAAGGTTGAAAGACCAACTGGGCATGATAGCACAAGTGAAAACTGTCCTTTTGGTGTTGATTACAGTCCTTGAGATTTTTCAAGTTGCTTATTTGCACAGAATAAAACCCAACTGGTCCTGACTGACTCAGCAGTTAACACCACACTAAGTGTGATGCCTGAGACAGAGTCATGGTGAAGGCATCACCAACCAAACCTATAGTTACAAGGATTCACACATAAGGCGATCTTTATTTGGCTGATAATTTGAAAAATTCTAGGCAACAAACATTATAGAAAGCCTTAGCTGGGCTGCAAAGTAAAGCAGTCATCTGATGGTTAGCAGTTGACTAAATTAAATACTGGACTCTGTGGACATCATCAGGAAGATCCATGTTTTCTTTCATTATTTCCAGCTGACATTTCCTCTGTAGAAGTTTATTCATCTGCAATGTCAACCCACTTAAATGTCTGCAAAGGGTGCAAATATAAATTACAAAGACATTGTACTGTTTACAACAACTATCACATCTACATGTCACATGTAACATTTCACATTTTTTTTATATAAAAAGCCTGGGGTTCAGAGATTCAGATTAGAAACTTGGAGCTCAGAGAAGTTGGGTAGTTTTCACTAATTTCAATTTTCCCTAAGTTTACCCAGATGTGATTTTTTTTTTTTTTACAGTTTCTGTAGTTTCTGTTACGGAACATGTACCCTCTAGCCACTGAGTCCAGGGAAAAATACTAGCAAATCAGAAAAAGGCCTTTGTGTACCTTCAAGCCAGAACATTAAGCTGATATGAAGGTTGAACAGAATAGGACCCACCAAATCCTTAGAAAAAGTGATTTACTGTTTACTTTTTTTCCTTCCTGGACCCATTTAGCCTTTTAGCTCAAGGGGGACAGTCTTTTATTTTGCAGTGATCTTTACACTGGATGTGAATCTAAGCTGAAATTTTCTAAGTAACAGTATAAGGCAAGAAGCTTATGGCTTATCAGAGAGTGAAAGCATGGTGGAGAAGAAAGATCAAGGATGTAAAGGATGGGAAAGAAAGGAGGGTCAATGTAAGGAGATGCACTACTGAGGATCTACTGCTTGGCATAAACTGTAATTAAATTTCCAGTCTTACAGGTCTTTCCACCAGAGTGTCATGTCAGCGACTTAAGGAGAATTTCTGCATCAACTTGAGTGAATGCCTCAATGGGTGGTTGAGAGAGGATTAGTTTAATAGATGAGTACATAGACAAGCCACAGATTATATTTTGCATAGTATTACAGTTACTTTCATGTCTGTCTCTTTCATATGACTGGGAAACTTATTCCTAAGGCTTTAGCAAGAATATTCAGTTGTTAAAGGGTTAGTTTCAAGCAGGTTTGTGTTTGAACTCTGGAAGGTATGGAATTTTTCTCATTTCTAACTAGTTACCCAACTCTCTAAGACTCGGTTCTTCATCTTTAAAATAGGGATAATCATATCCCCTTGTAGGTGGCTGTGGGGAATGAAGGGCAGTAGCATGTGAAGAAAGGGCTTAGGCTACAGCCTGTTATATATTAATAATATAAAATGAAATGCTGTTCCACTTCATACCATACAGGATGTATAGTGTGATTCTTTAGACATGATTGGTAGACAGCAAATCGCTGCGTAGTTAACACAGATGTTGTCTGACTCCCCTTCCTTCTAACTTCTATTGGATGTTGTTGCTAACGTGACTTTTCTCGCATCTCTCCTAACAGTGTCCTGTGACCTTACGTTAATTAAACAACAATAGGTTTCATTAGTCAGCAAAAGGATCTACAGAGTGTTGTGAGCAGTATGTTACCTTCCCAGGAAAGGACTATAAAAATAAAAAGAACATGTCATCTTAAATTTGTGTTCAGAAGTATCAGCATACCAAAACACACCACCAATTTGCAGTCTCTGATGCGAGGGACTGTAACCAGAGAGCCATTAAGGTCTAACGCTGCTTACTGATTATCAAGGTAGGCTGAGTATTGAGAAGCAGGGAAAAGTGCAGCCAGTACTATGGATAGTGTGTCTCCAATAAGGTGAGTATCATATAAGACTAAGAAAAGAAATATTAGGATCTAGGAACCCAAATATGTGAGATTTCTATTCATCATTTATGTTAACCTGCAACCCCTGCTCTTTTTTCCTGAATGTTAACTTTTTATTTTGTTTTTTTTTTTCTTTTATAAGTTGGTTAAGCAGTCAAATGTTAACCACCCATAACACTTTTTCATCAGAGCAAAAGTCCAATAAGCAAATCTGTTTTGTCCGTTCTGACTGGGTCTACGCACAAACAAAATCCTGCTAATTAATGTAAATGCCTTCAGGAAACTAACAGAAACTTCTGAAATGAAGAAAAAAATAACATTGAAAGTTAAATTTTACCTGGAGACTGTTCTTCAGCCTCAAGGGATGCAAGCTCACATAAAATTTGGCCCAGTGATTCATCTAATAAATCACAGTTGCTTGTGTTTCCTTTCCCCCATTTGTCTGGGAAAGCAGTTGGCAGTAGAGCACAGATGTAGAGATGAACAGATTCAATTCATTTGTTTTTACTTCCTTACCTGGAGACATAACCCTAAGCCAAATCACTGGGTAGTGTGGAAATTACTAAGCAGGCTACCGCTCAGGAGGGGACCTGGCAGAGCAGATAAGCCTCTCCAATGAACTGCCTTTGTTCACAGAGGCTAAGCACAAATGAAACAGTGCTTGCAAAACTCCATGCAAACGAAAGATGCATTAAGGGAAAAAAAAAAAAAACCAAAAAACAAAAAACTAAAAAACCAAAAAAAACAACCCTAAGCAAAGCTTTCATCCCTGTCATTTTACAGACAAGAAAATGCAGGTTCTATTCATGTCTTTGCCAATGTATCCTTTACACGTTACCTACGCTGTGTAATCTCCAGTTATTTGAATTTTACATAGAAGGCACTCAACCTATCTACTGCATTGAGGACATACCTAGACACATTGAAGACTTGCTGTACAAACTCATACCAAGCATTCAAAAAATATGGAGACAAACTCTTTTCTGTCTGAGTCTGTTGGGAAAAAGACATTGACCAGCCCTGAGTCCCTTAGCAGAACCAAGAAAGTAACCATTGGGAAGATACTGAAACTAATTTTATTATATGATATATGTATGTATGTGTACATATATATATGATTATGTACATATCTGTTTAGAAACAGTCCATGAACTCCAAACTGGTCTTAAATGTTATTTAGAGCCAAGTACAATCTTGAACTTCTGATATTCCTGCCTCTGCCTACCAACTGCTTGGATTACAAGAAATACCACAACACCTAGATATACATAACACCTTCCTATGAATAGAGCACAGGGATTTGCTCATGCATGCCAGACACTCTACCAAGTGATCTACAATCTCAACATGAAACTAATTTTACTAACAAGTCAAAGGAACATTTTGGAGACCACTAAGAACAGGATAGACAATTAATTTCTGGGCACATGTTAGGTATGCAACTCCCTATTGACCAAGAAATACAAAATATCTCCAGAAATGAATCTGCCTATACAATCATCAAACATGGCTATGCCACATGGTTATCTGAGTCTTATGTTTTTTATATTGTATGAGAAAAGAATGTATTTTTAATAAAAGGAAAAAGGGAATAAACATAAAAAATACATTTTGAGGGGAGACTACCCCAAAATTGTTCTAAGGTTCATTTACCTAATTATGTAAGTCATGGCGTGAAGATGCAAAGTGATTTTGATGAATTGGCTTGTAATTCCTGCCACATAACTGAGAGTTTGTGCAAGATTGGAGATGGAGTTGAGGGTCCTAGCCTATGGGCAGAAGTGAATAAAAACTGATACTGATCATTAAAATAAAAAAGTTTCTATATTCCTACTGATTTGAAAATAATTATTTGGGAAGCATAAAAATCAGAATCATTCTCATTTTAGGAATTGGTGGCCCAGGGTCACCAAGGTAGTGATAGAAATAAGTTTGCAATCTGGTCAACATCATCAAAATGCAACTTCTCCACCTCTCTAGCAGAAAGTGTATGTTAGTACACATTGAGTTGCCAGACTATATTCTTTTCATAGCTTCATTCATGACAAATTTTGTATGCTTCTCAAAACTGTCCACAATATCCATACATTTTTACTTTCTCTTTTTCATCTCATCTCACAAGTATTTGCAAATACTAAAAGTTAGTGTGTATTTTTTTCCATCTTCTGCTTGTATACAGTACCCTTGGATAATTCATTTCCTCGGCTCCTAGAGACATTTGTGTGCACAGAACCTTCAAAGCTGGCTCCTTCATTGCATTTCTGCCCTGAATTCTCATCTCAGTATGTATTTCCAGCTGTTTGCTTGGCATCACACAGTCTCTCTCTCACACCCCCCCCACATTCCTACCTAGAGTACTTCTCTTTATTCATGCATACTCACACTTCTGTTTTCAGCTATTAATGGAGACCTCACCTCGGGAGGTTCAAAATTCAGCTGCTTCTTTGATTACCTGCTCTTCCCACCCAAATCAGCCAACATTCATCTATCCTTCTCTCCCTTATCACCAACTGTTTCTTATAATCTCTGATCTGATTGTCTGTTCAGTTCTTTCCTTCATCTCCTGTTCCTTTTTGTACCTCCATTTTTTAAAAATCAATGAGTAGCTTATTCATATCTTGCATCACGCTGAATTTATATTGAATCCATCATCTAGCTGCATTTACAGAGAACAGTGATTGTTTTAATCAATGTTTAGTGAATGAGCTAATTAATTAAGGAATGGAGGGAAAATGGGGGACTACAAAAGACTAAAATGACAAAAAATTAATAAATGGAATTTAATGTAAAAAGTTTATTTTTTAATATGTTTTGTAATTTATACAACAGGCAATATTCATGAAACTCTCAACTATATGTAACCTGGATGTTTCCTTTAACCACTGAGATGAACTTGAGAATGGCATGGTTTACAAACAGACCAGATGTTTAGCTAACTCTGGACAGTCCTCAAATAGTTCTCTGTGGCAAAGAGCATGACGGGGGATTACAAAAGGAACTCCCAAACCAACTGACTATTTTCAGGCTCTGCGTGGGATGCTCTTAATGAATCTTCCATAAATGGAAACCCACTGGGTCATTCATGGTTCTGCAGACCAGAGAGCAAGCCCAGTAGTACGGGGCTGTCTGTATTGCATAATACAAAAATAAACCTGCCAGAGGAAGTGTATTCTTTTGTCCTTTAGGAAGTCATAAAGTCAAATAAACCGATAGAAGACTCTAGTCAAATCACTTGTCATTTAAGAGGGGGTTGAAGGCATAGGTGAACCCGAACTTGAAAAGTGGGTATTGCTATGAAAAGGCTCCATGCCAAGATGTTGCTAAATAGAGGCGAGCAAACAGTCTGAAGCGAGTGGGACAAGGAGACTTGCTTCTTAGTTCATTACTCACCAAATTGTCAAACCCAAGAACACAGCAATGGCAAAGCTAGAGAAGACACTAGAGAGCCGGTTAAATCGGCTCACCATCTTTGCTCAGTTCCATCCTCTCTAAACATTTGGTAGGTAAGAAAGGATGGAAAGGCTTGGAATAGAAGATTCTTTAATGGAGTAACATTAAACATGGAAGTGGGTAACAAGCCTTTAGAGATAGAACTTTTACCATGCTTTCAAGGAAAATAGTATGGAAGCTTCCAAAGGAAATCCCAGACCAGTAAGAAATGCTAGACTGTAGGACTTAGAGATTACTTTCGAGTACAGGTGATTGGACCAGACAATAATTGCAGAATGGAAAAAGGACAAAAGAGAAAATACAAAGAAATACAAAGAAATAGGAAAGTTGTGTTTCATTTCATTTACAAATCAAACATAAAACAAAGAAAGGATGTTCCCATCTATAAAAAGCATTTTCAGGCTCTGTAGACATGAGTATGTGTGTCTCAGCCTCTGCAGATGTTCAGGGAGATGGCATTACACAGGAATTTATTTGTAAACCCTTATTAGGTTTTAAATTTTATCAGTAGGCAAAGGAGCAACAACTAATGTTAGGACCATGTATCTTTCATTGCTCCAGGAAATGCAAAAGGAAGTAAGAAAAGACTATTCATTTTGCTCATCCTCTGTACAGCTACTGAGTCCAGAAATTCCATGTGGGAATTGGGGCTAACCAAAGATTGAGACCTAACTATCTGATTTTGACCACACAGAGTTCTGTCCTTTTACTAAAGTGGATTTTTTTTTTCCAAGTAAAGCACAGCGATCCAATTGAACTTGCTGAAAAACAAGTCCACCATTCTTCAAAGCCTTCTGGGTTTTAGTTCCACACAGTAGTCTTGAGGAAATTGTCCCTACTAATTACTCCCTAACTCTTAAATCCATACCTTGTCTATTCTTTTTTCTCAATTACTCCCACCATAACTTCCCTATATCTTAAATAAATGATTATTTTTCACAGTATCAGTTCAGGGAAACAACACTGCGTCTACTTCCTAGAAATATACCAATTGTCTTAGTGTTCTTGGTGATAAGAGTCAGAAAGGCTCAGAGTCTATACTACTTTGAATTTTGACTATTAAAAATGATTTAAGAATATATGCATATGCTTTGATAGCTGAAACCCCTTATCCCAGAATTCTAAGCCCCAAATTCTACAAAATCTGAAAGTTCTTGAGCACTTACATGACAGTTGAGAAGGTTTGGCTTTTGGAGCATTTCTGATTTTGTATTTCCAGGTTAGAAGTACTAAGTTGTTGGTGTTTGTGTAGCTCTGTAGGGTAAAACATATGAGCGCTTACTATTTTCTTTCCCCATCCCATCTTCATCACATTGGAGTAATGGAGTAATCATCATCACAGTGTTGATGAATGAATGGGCATCTTGACCTCTGTGGAAATGGGCACAGAACAAGGATGAGAAGCATGGCTGTATGTAGCACTCCAGATAAACAGCTTCTCTGGACCTCTGAGCCAGACCTCCTGAAGGCAGACAGAACCCTCAAATGTGGCTTTCCAGGAAACTTAAAATGAACAGCAATAGAAAAAAAAAAAAAAAAAAAAGAGTGTGTCTCATTGCTTTCATATGGGTTTTCCTGTTGTGTTAGGAAAACCTCATGCCATAGCACTGGCGATTGGAGAAATAGTTGAACTAGATCCTTAAAACATGTCTCATAGCATATTCAATTGAACAATTAGCTAGGCAGTCATTTCTTCTTCACTTCCTTCAAGCCAATAAATTGCCTCAGGGAAATGAAAGAACGTGCTTTCTCCTGAACCCCTCAAGTTATGGGGTACACTGGTGAACCAGCTGGCCTCACTTTGCCCTCCTCCACTCTCAGCTTCTTGATTGGAGTGTCTCACATCAAGCACTCTAAAAACTTCTCTCCTAAAAAAAAAAAAAAATCCATCATCTTGGAGGAGGTATTTGGTTTTGTCCTTTCATTTTTTTCAGCTCATATGGTCTAAGATATTTGCTGTGTTCCACTGGGAAGTGAATGGAGTCACTTAGATTAAAATACTGAATGCTTATGAAAGGGGCTAGTCTTTACCTTGACCACTACTGATTTAATAGAGAATGCTGTTTCTCTAGCTGGGCATGCTTTTCCCAGGTGTGTGTGTATGTGGTGGTGAGTGGGGGACATTTCCTGAGCTCTACAAGCAACAGAGTTTGGGGAAAAATTGTGTTTGTTTTGCCATTTTCTCCCAAACTGTAAACAGTCAGTGTTGATCCCTGTACCAAAAACAAACTTTAAAAACCAAGCAAGCCACTCTCCATACACAGATGACACTTCTTCTTCTGAGAGCATGTTTCCAGTAATTAGCATGGAGTTGTTCTTCAATGTTCTCTGAAGACCTTTGGGGATGCAGAACAAGAGTCAGAATTCATGTGCAGGTGGTCCTCCAAAAAGCATCCTTGCCATGATGGATGGTAACTTCTAAAACCATGCTGCTTCCTGATGTTTCCCCCAGTTAACCCTGGCGGAGGCAGTCCTTTCCTCTTCTACATGTGTTTTACCTATGCAAGACAAGGTTGTCAGCCTGCGGGCTTCCTGGAGAAAGTTTCAATCTTAAAATTCTTCCTAGTGAATTGCAAGCTTAAAGAGACTGTACTCATGTGTGACTCTACAGGATATTCCTAGTTCCTGACACCTAGTAGACATTTCCCATGGATCTGTTGCATTAACAAATCAATGAATGAATGAATGATTCATGTTATGAATGGCCACTGATAATCATGTACTTTCCCACATCATCAACTCTTTACTCCATTGCTTTACATCATTAAGTTGTAATTAAGGAAACTAAAGGAACCATTATCTAGTTGTGAGTCCAGGCACTGTGACCACATTAGCAATCATACTCTCCCCATCTGCCACTCCATGTTTCCCATCTTCTTATCTTACCCTCCCATTTATATTTAAAATGATGCTTAGTTTCTAATATTCCATTTAATTTTACTGTATGTATTTTCTTCTCTAACTGGACTGTAAACTTCATGACACAGAATTTCTGAACTATTTAACTTAGACCTGTATCTGGAATACTTAGACCAAGAGTCTGGCTCACAGTAAAGGTTCGGTAACTAGTTGTCAAGTCAGTAAGAAAACAATTCTTAGTTCATTCTTTCCATACATGAGAATCAACACATGACTTTGGTTCACTTATATTGCTAATTCCCAAAACCAACTCCCCACCAATAGAACCATACTGCTTCCAGGCATGAGTATTGGAAGTCTTCATTTGTAACAAGGAGTCTAGGTGACCATCGTGTAGCCAAAGTGAGAGTGACCAGTTCATCCACTCACTAACCCAGAGATGATACTGAGATCTGGGATGACGAAGTCTCAAATGGTTATTCCCTGGTACCCAAGTGTCATTAGTTCTATTCTGAGCTTTTTTGTTTTTTTTAAATTGTAATTGTCTATGAAGTGTGCATCACTTTGTTTCTGTCCATCTTCTTGACTATTGGCAGAAACCATGGGAAGCAAAGCTGTGGCTTTGTAACCTTCTTTGTGTTAGCTCCCCTTGGAATGACATTAAGGTTAGGTAGTGAGTGATTTTTGACTCAAATATTGCCTTTGCACAGAACTACCACCACATTTCCACTCTATTTAACCATTGGGTCTCTTCTAGCTCCTAGACATCATTGAATGGACCACCCAGGAATCCTTTCCTCCAAAGTACCATCATTATGACGCAGAAGGTCGTCGTCAGATCCTGTGTGACAAATGTTCTCCCGGTACCTACCTAAAACAGCACTGTACAGCGAGAAGGAAGACGCTGTGTGTCCCTTGCCCTGACCACTCTTACACAGACAGCTGGCACACCAGTGATGAGTGTGTGTACTGTAGCCCAGTGTGCAAGGAGCTGCAGTCCGTGAAGCAGGAGTGCAACCGCACCCACAACCGCGTGTGTGAATGTGAGGAAGGGCGCTACCTGGAGCTAGAATTCTGCTTGAAGCACAGGAGCTGTCCGCCAGGCTTCGGAGTGGTGCAGGCTGGTATGTATCTGTTATAATGTGCAGCAAAACCAATTAGGACCGTGCAAAGCCAGACAGTAGCTAGTTAAGGGTTTGCTTGTCCTGATAAAAGATAACAGTACCTGTTAACTGTGTGCTGTATATCTGGATTGTTTCCAAAGGACTTTTCTCAAAGGAATACTTTGCCACTACAGTGTAATTTAGTGAGGAATCTTGAATGTAGCAAATTGCTCCCTAATGAGATGCATGATAGATGGCTGCGTTTTAAATGCCTGCCGCCTGAGTTGCTCCATGAGTAGCTGATATACACCACCACGTCTGGACGTGGACAGCTTCACATTGCAGGGCTTTTTGACAAACATCAGAAATGTTAATCGATACCAAGAGAGTAATTATGCTGATATTAATGAGACTCTGGAGTACTAACAATGAGCAGTTATAATTAATTATGTAAAAATGGGAATGGCTAGGGGAAATAAAATTCATTATTAAAAATGAAGCTGGTTCTCCTTTGGGCACGGGAGTTGAATGTTAGGGAGGATAAAGACAGTAGCAAGCCTTCTAACCAGCTTATTCTTTATCTTAGACAAAACAGATTGTCAAGCCAACGGGAAGTCCTTGCGTATAAACAAGTACTTTCTCTTCTTGCATTCCCAGAGGCATGGGCTGGGGCTAGTGAGAAACTTTGAAAACTGAAACCCATTTTGGTTTCTAGCAAGTGCTTGAAGCTGCCCTGTAGACTACAACTGTTTGTGGCTTAGAAGAGCATTCACTTAGCAGGAAGGAAGCGTAATCCCTGTATATTCTGATTACTCACTTTAGAGCAGGATCCCTCAACACAGCACTCCTGACTTAAGCTGGATCATTTTCCCTGCAGGAGGCTTTCCTGTGCCTCTCTAAACCCTGTGAGGTCTTGTCAGCAGCCTTGGTGTCTAGCAACTAGCTACCAGCTGCAGGCCTCCCTCCATTGTGAGAGCCAATTTGCTCCTGGTTGAGAGGTCATAGTACAGGTTTGCCTAGTACATGTTTCATTACTTGTAACAAGTTTAAGTTTAGATGACAAATATTTTAGGTTTGAAGGCGTGCACAGAAAGCGTCAAGTCAGGTGTAGCAGCAAAGGCCTGGGGATTCTCTAAAGATTCACTACAGATGATGACAAGGTTGAGGCCAACAAGGGTGTAGCCTAGGCTATGGCATGAGACCATGCTTCAAGCAAGGCAACAAACAAACAAAACCCCAAACAAAAACTTGAGTCTATTTAGTCTCTTCTGTAGCAAATCTTTAAAAGAATGAACACTGCAGGAGAGCCCATAGCAACACCGCTAGATGGAGCATTTGAAGGAGAAAGAACTACTTCCTACTTCTTATTGGGTAATACTTTGGCACTCAATACTGTACCAACCAATAGGGAGAAAAACTCAAGCAAGTCTACTTCCTCCAGTTCTGTGAGCTATGTCAATCAGAGGCAGAAATTAACCAGGGATGGTGCAGCTAGTTGAAAATTGTGGAAATACCAGAAATAATAAGGTGATTGTCCTCACAAGCATGAAAATACTTCTATGGAGTGAACTAAGAGATAGCCAGAAGACTTAGAACAAAGGCACATGGTAGAGTTTATTCGACTTTTCCTCTCCAAAAACCTGCAAGGTGGTTCTGCATGGAAAATAAGAGGTTTCCAGGCCATAGGGAAGGAAGGATCGTGTGATGATGTTATTCTACAAAATATTTGCTAATTCTTTTTGTTGCTGTTTTGAAGCCAAGATTGTTTCACCTTCTTCTCTTCATATCCACCTGCTGGCCAGCCCTCTACTTCCGGATGTTACTTAGGGCTGTTACTTATTGCAGTTCATCGTATCATTGTAGTGTTTCACATTTTGCCTGCCAGAATAGATGTTTGTTGTTTCTACTGATACCAACGAGGCAAAATCATTGCTCAGATTGCTACATCTTTTTCAGGCACAAAAGTGTTTCAAAAGAAGTCTTCCTCAGAGAGGTTATTAGATGAAGCCTCCACACAAATATAAATTTTATATCTGTCATTCCTGAATCTTCTTGTTAAAGAATTGGCAAGGCAAGTTTATCTAAGAAACTATTTTATACAGATGACCTACTTGTTAGCTGACATCAGAAAACTCAAGCCACAAACACAGAGCTGAAGAATGACAAATTCCCTTTCTGTGTCGATAATGTGGCAGTTGGCAAATGGATTCTTATGTCCACACACTCAAGTCATTTATTCTCAGTAAGCTGGCAGAGACTGGGCGCCTAAATATTTCTACTTACAACACTGTAGAACTTAGTGTGGAGTGGGGTTCCACTTAACCGGAGGAATGTAGTAAGAGAGTATACTAAAACCAAACCAAAACCAATTCCTCTTTGTTTGGTGAGGGTGGTTCTTAAGACAATGTCATGACAGTGTTGAAAATAGCATTAATGGGAGACATGGGGTCTGTGGTTTCTCCTCCTCCTTGTCTCTGCTAGCCCTTTGTTGTTTTTACAGGTCAATGAATCATCAATCTTTTCATAAAGGAGAGAGGAGATGAGACTAGAACCAATCCGTTTTACTGATTTCTTTCCAGGATGGGTAAAAGACACAATGAAATGGGAGGTGGAACTTCTTAATAAATGAAATTTAATAACTTTCTGTAGCTTTCATTCATCTCCTTTGTGTTTGTTATCTTGCATGAGTCAGAGTTGGACTGTGCAATCTACATTTGAATACTGAAGTCTAAATCTGTTCAGCCAACTTACACTAGATGGAGATATTTTCATATGCAAATACACCATAATGTGTGTTGTATTCATGCATAATATAGCCCAGGGTCTGAATATGTTTATTTTTGGTGGCAACTCTATTGAAAGTTGGGTTTTCGTAACCAATGAGGTCTTCAAAGTTATTAAATGCCTTAAAAACATGAAGTAGATTACCCTTGTAGTTACCCCTCCTAAAGATTTAGCCACTCTCTTTACTCAACACTGTAAACAAAGGCTGTATTATCGTCTGTTTATTATGTAGTTCAACGTTGGGCTTACATTTGTGAGTCAGCAGTCAACTTTACCACCACCTTCAAGAGTTTGCTGTAATGTGTTCTCAAGGTTAGCAAGTTTCACAATTAAGAGCTCGGAGAGAAAGAACTTCTGTAAGAAATGATTGGAATTTAACGAAGCAACATTCAATGGGTGCTGATTTCAAAGAGTGAAAGTAAAGCAGACACAGAGCAGTTATCTTGACGACTTTTCCAGGAATAATTGTGCAAAGAATGTGGTTGACAAATCTTACTGGCACTTCATCAGAGACAGGACTGATGAGTACCCCACTCCCCCTCTCTTTCCATCTCCCATTTCAGGAGCATTTTGTAGGAAACAGCACTAAAAACCTTGCATGGGTATTACAAGAAGGGGAAAGAGCCGGAGGGGCTGATTGTTGATGTTTTGTTATTTCTGTCTAATGAAGTGAAAAATGGAAATTCTGAAACTTTCCTGCAGTATGTAGTAAAAGCTCAGTGAATATTCAGTTCAGAACTGTGCCTAGACTTTATCTACAGCAAAAACGTTGGGGAAGAAGGCGCTAAATTGCAGGGTATTTTCCACAGGAACCCCGGAGCGAAACACAGTTTGCAAAAGATGTCCAGATGGGTTCTTCTCAAATGAGACGTCATCGAAAGCTCCCTGTAGGAAACACACGAACTGCAGCGCCCTTGGCCTCTTGCTAATTCAAAGAGGAAATGGATCCCATGACAATGTATGTTCTGGAAACAGAGAAGCAACACAAAAATGCGGAATAGGTAATTATACCCCAAACCACACTGCCTTCTTACCATCTCAGCATATCCTCCTACTCTGAGAGGAACACAACTCACATTTTGCCTTTCTGGACTTGTAACCTGCCTAATAGTTTCTGTAAGCTCATACTCAAAAAAAAAAAAAAAAAAAAAAAAAAAAGTTCTAAAACAATCTGGACCTCCTCCCTGATCATAGGGGCAGCTCAAGCCCCCTACTCTCCCTTACTGCTTCCACACTTTCACACTAAAATCAAGCAGAGCCCATTGGTGGTAGCAAGCTGACTGCTTGTGCCCAAATTAGCGGACTTCAAATTATAAAATTAACTTATGCATTTTTATCATTTCTAAGAAAGGCTGTATTAGCTAAGGTATAAACTGGCAGCTAATAGGCAAAATGACATAAACTGATGAGAAATTAGAAATGAAAACTGGCTTCATTATCAATTGTATCCATAGCTTCATTGCATGGAAGCTTCAGGATACTTTGCTTGTATTTAATTCTTCGCCGGTAGTCCCCACATACAGATCAAACCACTCCCTGTGGGTGATGGGATTGATGTGTTCTCTCTTGAGGCCTTCTGCTACCACACTGATCTCAATAAGTCATGGTGGGACTTACATGCCAGTACTATGTGTTTTCTGGTATCAGGGCAAACAATGACACAAACAGCATGACTTTCTCAACATGTCTCTCTCTACTACACAGAAACATAAAGTACAGGAATGGACACAGGCATTGTTTATAGTTCCCAAGACTTCCACTGTTTTCCACTGTGTTACTACATAGATATCTTGGTTAATGCATCCTTTATCTTTTCTTATCTGACAAATAAAATGAGTGAAAGCGGTAATGGAAAGAGTTAATTCTAGCCTTAGCATTGTTTTTATTTCAGCTTACATTTTATGTTTGCAACTAACTGAGTATTTAGTATATGCCAAGTCCTTTACTTTATAAACTTTCATATTTATGAAAAAGACTGTGAAATTTGCTTAGGATAAATGTAGATGGTTAATGGCTTAACACTCAGCTAAATGTCCCCTGCCTCATTTCTACTGCTAAGCAACATGTTTGCTAAATATACATAAAACAATACCCTATCATGATTGCACATAAAATAATAACACTATTTTGATTATTGTTTAAGTTCCTTCTAGACAGTGATTTTGTGTTTTGGTTTTTCTTTGACATTGACCTTGTGGTACCCAGTAGTCACTAAGTAAATGTTTAGCAAAATATTAATGTTTATATTGAGTTGTAGAATTTTTGCCTATTATTTGTACATATCCATATTAAACTCTCATTAAACATTTATTAATTTACCCCTTCCCCAAAAATGACAAAGGAAGACAAAAGAACATTAGACAACATGTAAGTCCAGCTATTCTTTACTGCTAAGAGCAACCAAAAGAAAGCTGTTTATTCAAACTTCCCATTTTAGCATTTCTCACAGAAAACTCAGTCGCCACACTCCTTTTGTGGTTGGATTTACTTTGTTTTTCCTTTTGTTGGAAAGACTGCAGGAAATGGACGTGTTCGGTGAATCTCTTTATTTTCCACTTTTCTACAGATGTCACCCTGTGCGAAGAGGCATTCTTCAGATTTGCTGTTCCTACCAAGTTTACACCGAATTGGCTCAGTGTTCTGGTAGACAATTTGCCTGGGACAAAAGTGAACGCAGAGAGTGTAGAGAGGATAAAGCGGAGACATAGCTCGCAAGAACAAACTTTCCAGCTACTGAAGATATGGAAGCATCAGAACAAAGACCAAGAGATGGTGAAGAAGATCATCCAAGGTACCATCTCCTGAAATGAGTCAACCAACAATCAGAGACACCTATTTGTCATAAAATATGAATGGGACTAGTTGTCCAAGTAGTGGGGTGGGTGCTCCCTCCTGGAATCATCACGGAACCAACAATTTCTTACCAAGTGATAGTGTAGACAGGATTCCTGTCACAGCTAAGGAAGGCTCTGTTCTCACTTCTGCACTGATTGAAAGAAGAGGTGTGAACTCTTACATGCAGGACTAAACTGGGGGTGGGCTGGGACTCTGCCCCCAGATTCCTTAGCTATTTTCTCAGCCTTCGGCCATGTCTGCCTAGAAGAAAGTCCTTGGTTTCATGGCTCTTGCTTCACATTTTTTTCACGCTCTGCTGTCGTTGGTAATTCTCTTCAGAGGGGCAAGAAATGTCTTGCAGATGACCTCTCATAAATCCTAACTATATATGCATCCAAATTACCATTTTAGGAACACCTGTGGTGAGGATTAGTAAGGTCCATTCAGCATTTGAGCTTCTCAGAAGAAAGGGCTAGCTAAAAGCAATGTGCTAGAGCTTCCTAAAGTATCTCTATTAGAAGTAGTGTGGAGGGTAGACAGCGAGGCATGGAGGGAAGGAGAAAAGAGACCCAAAGAGGAGAGAATGAGCTGGAGTCCACATGAACTATATACTTGATGACATACAGTGGAAAGAGTTCAACTTCAGTTACCAGTTTGGAAGACATGCCACAGAGATGAAGAAAGGTTTTCCTAATGCAGACAGCATGGAGCAAAAATTACCCTGCTCCACCCTAGTGTCTTACCGAGTCTCCTTACACTCCCTGTAAAGCTCCAGACATGGGAGGTCAGGGCAGTAGATTTTAGAATGACTTCCCCTTTGACAGGCCAGTGCTTTCACTTATGCAGAGTTATCTTTTCTTGTGTTTCTGGCAAAACAAAATTATTCTTTGAACCTATAATTAGCCCTGAAGCAAAAATAAAAAGAAATGGAAAGTCAGGGACTGTCAGTATGTGAAGGGACCCAATTCCCTGCTTTATAAATGAGAACACTGCAGCCCGGAAAGATGAACGAAGTTGCCTTAAGGCTCACAGATAGTAAATGACTCATGTCGTTAATAGAGACATTAGTTACTCCTTCTTATGTTTATGCCCAAGCTCATTGCCGAAATGCCCTCCAGGCTATGTGTTTGCTGTTCTTGGACTCCTGTTCCTGGCTTTCCATGTCTGCCACACTCTGGTGCTTCTCCAGCACGATGTATATTTATTAAAGGCTAGTTAAAATGTCTCTTGCCAAATAGGGCCAAGGTTAGATACCGACCCATGAAATTTCCATTAGAATATAAAGAACCTGAATACTTCATTTTTGTTTTCTTTTCCTTCTTCTCTGAAATGCTGTGATTTTAAAGTTGCAATTCTTGCTTTGAAAACTGAAGGTGATGAGTCTGTAATTTTCCATTGTTCACTGTCAAAACCACAAGCTTCTCACACAACTGTTGTTGGGTGATTCAAAGAGATTGTAGTTTATCCTATTATAACATAAAACAAAATCATCTTAGCAATCAGAAAGAACTAGCATTGCTTTAGTCACCTAAGAGAGAGCAGGAAAGGGTTATCCTTAAAGTGAAGTTTCAAATTGTGTGAGAGCCTCTGTCTGAGGCCTTAGATGACTAGAATGACATGAGCATCTCTTTGGTTCGTACAGATATTGACCTCTGTGAAAGCAGTGTTCAGCGGCATATCGGCCATGCAAACCTCACAGCAGAGCAGCTTCATGTCTTGATGGAGAGCTTGCCTGGGAAGAAGGTTGGCCCAGAGGACATCGAGAGAACGAGGAAGACATGCAAACCGAGTGAGCAGCTCCTGAAGCTGCTCAGCTTGTGGAGGATCAAGAATGGAGACCAAGACACCTTGAAGGGCCTGATGTACGCACTCAAGCACTTGAAACCATACCACTTTCCCAAAACCGTCACCCACAGTCTGAAGAAGACCGTCAGGTTCTTGCATAGCTTCACTATGTACAGGCTGTATCAGAAGCTATTTTTGGAAATGATAGGGAACCGGGTGCAGTCAGTGAAGATAAGCTGTTTATAACTAGAAATGGTCACTGCACGGTTTCTTTGGGATGGGCCAACTCTGATGGAGAAGAAGAATGTTTCTCAGGCACTTGAAAAGGCACAGTGATCCCTTTCTCATCAACGGTGGGAATGAAGACCCCCCCACCACTCCATATTAAGAACACTGAGGACTCTGAGTAGTCAGATTGAGGCAGACTATTTTACAGCTTTGCAAAGCCAAGTGTCAGCACAGAATGGTAGGCATACTGATTGACAGCAGAGGGTAATTTTTTAAAACCCTAAACATAGGTCCCTTCCTTTCCTCATGGCTGAGTAATCAATCAGGAGGCATCTGCTCTCTTACTTTACTTGTCACCAATGTCTTATTCTTCATTCTGAAGCTGTTTGTCTATTACATTCTCTTTATTGTAATGCTTATCAGGTGCACGAGCCTTATCACATTTGCAGGGTCTTAGGCAAGCTTGACTGTTAGCTATTTTTCCCTCTGAAGATTTACTTTGGGTTAGGAGCATGGCTAGACAAGCAGGGGTGGGTTTCAGTAGTTTATTTAGCTGACTGCCACCGAGAACCCACCAATGTTTCTTGTTCATCTGTAGTTGGACCTAAGCTGACTCAAAATACTTTTATTTTGAAAATGATGACCCAATTTTATTCCTTATACCAACAATAACTGGATTTGTTGCAGGACACTAAAAGAAACTATTATGTGGAGAAAGAATTGCTATCTCCCCCCACATTCAACAAATCCCCAATAGTTTATCCAGCTGTCGTATGTGGCCCAGTATCTACTGACTATGTGTTCTCTTATTACTGCTTGCAGTAATTCAACTGGAAATAATAAGAGTAATAAAATCTAGACTCCATTGAATCTCTCTGAATATGGGAATCTCTAACTTAAATAGGTTTGAGATTTCAGTTGTGTTAGAGGCTTTTATTAGAAAGCCGATGTTCTTCTGTAAAAGTTACTAATATATCTGTAAGGCTATTACAGTATTGCTATTTATATTCACTCAAATATAAGATTTGTACATATTATCATCCTAGAGAGAAATGGTGTAAGACAATTTTAGAAAGAAAAAATATTCTGTTTATTGTTATGACAAAAGAGATAAAATATATTTTTAATAGAAACTTTGTAGGGTTTTCTAATAGATACTGCCAGTTTTCCAGTGTGGAATGTTTTTATAATATAATTTTATCTGTGTAAGATGTAATGTCATTTTATAGAAAAATGAATTGTATAGTCACTTGTTTAATGTCAGAAAGTGTATGAACTATAAATTATCTGAATATTAGATGCTCTGAGAAATTGAATGTACCTTATTTAAAAGATTTTATGATCATACTGTATAAATGACATCATTAAAGTTTTCAAATTATTTTTCATTTCTTTTCCTCTTGTTTTTATTTGAACAAGATGTCAACGGGCTTACACAGTCACAACTTTCCTGTGCATCTTTGATCATCACAAGCATCTAGGAGTTGTTTAAAATGTAGATTCCTAGACCACACTGTTAAAAATTTTAGGGATGAACAAGTATGGTCCAGGACAAGCTCCAAAGTGATGATTCCCATGCAAAAAACTGGAGAACTTCTGAAGTAAGGATTGGTGTATACGTGGAACAAGTCACAAGTGACACCACTAACATCAGAAGGTCAAACTAAGTATTTCTGCCTGTAAACAAATTAAAAATGGCACTCCCTAGCTCTTTTTTTTTAAAAAAGAAGACCTTAATTGGAAGGGTGGAATATTGATTGGGTTGCAGGTGGTCCACAAATCCATTCCTTCATATGGTAATCCTGAGAACATGTGAACGCTACCTTTTTTAGAAAAAAAAAATTATTGAAGTAATCAGATTAAGGATTTTGAGATGATAAGATCACCTATATTATCCCATTGACCCATTTCCAGTGATGAGGATCTTTATAGGAAATATACAAAGGGAGGAAAAAGAAAAGGTGGTGTGAAAACAGAAACAGAGGAGGTATGGCCCAAAGTCAAAGAAGCCCGGAGTGGTGCCACACAGACAACTTCTCCCAGAGCCCTGGGTGGGCTAGTGGGCTAACCTCTGTCTTCTCTATCTGTGAGGAAATGCTTCTGCTATTTTCAACCAATCTATCATTGACAATTTGTTACCGCAGCTGAAAGAAATATAGAGGTGGCATCTAAGCTTCAGAAAGGATGGACGTAAACTAATCTGTTTCCATTTGAGTGGAAGTTCCTACTTTCTCCACTCTTACAGGTCTGTCTTTTAATTTAGTGTTGAATTCCCAAAAGAGATCCCAATTGTCTCACTCTAGATTTGATCAAAAGACAAACCCAAATGATGCCCTGCACTTGTTCCTTTCACAAGAATTGACTTTGTGACAAGGGTCCACCTACCCCTCCTCCTTTCTCTCATTTTCTACCACTTAGAATGTAACACTGACACAAATCCCATGTGTTAATGGCTACCTTCATAGAAAAGAAGAACAGAGCTGGATAAGCATACACAGACACATAGAACTGAAGAAATTAAAAAGGGGGGGGGGGCAGTCAGGTGACTTTGAAGTGAGGGATCCCACTGTTTCCATTCTAAGGCAGAATTGTGAAAGTCATATATTGAAGGATCAGGCAAAAGCCCAGCGATTAGATTAACTTGGAGTCCGCACCTCCTCTTTGGGAGCTCTAGTTCATCTACTGAAGATCATACTGCTGGGGAATGAAATGGTCTACACCAGTCAGCTATGCTTTAGTTTGAAAGATAAAGGCATTGAGGCAAATTTACTCAGGTTCTTTTTTAAAATTTTTTTTTCTTTATTATTATGTGTTTTAAATTTTATACATCAGCCATGGGTTCCCCTGTCCTCCCCCTCCTGCCCCACCCCCACCTTCCCCCCAGCCCCTCCCCTCCATTCCCATGTCCTCCAGGATCAAGGCACCCCTGGGGATTCATTTAAACCTGGTGGATTCAGTACAGGCAGATCCTGTCACCTCCTTCCAGGCTGAGCAATGTGTCCCTGTGTAAGCCCAAGGTTCCAAACAGCCAGCTCATGCACTAAGGACAGGTCCTGGTCCCACAGACTGGGTGCCTCCCAAACAGATCAAGCTATTCAATTGTCTCACTTATCCAGAGGGCCTGATCCAGCTGGGGGCTCCACAGCCTTTGGTTCATAATTCATGTGCTTCCATTTGTTTGGCTATTTGTCCCTGTGCTTTCTGCAATCTTGGATTCAACAATTCATGCTCTTGCAGACCCTCCTCTTTCTCGACAGTTGGACACCTGGAGCTCCACCTGGGGCCTGGCTGAGGATCTCTGCATCCACTTCCATCAGTTATTGGATGAGAGTTCCAAGACGACTGTTAGGGTGTTTAGTCATCTGATCACCAGACTGGGTCAGATCAGGCTTTCTCTCTACCATTGCCAGCAGACTACAGAGGATATATCATTGTGGATTTCTGGGGACCTCTCCAGCACTCTGCCTATTCCTGTTCTCAAGCTGGTGTAGCCATCCTAATATCCAGCAAAATAGACTTCAAACTAAAATCAATCAAAAGAGATGATGAAGGACATTACATACTCATCGCAGGAAAGATCCACCAAGATTAAGTCTCAATTCTGAACATTTATGCCCCAAACACAAGGGCACCCACATATGTAAAAGAAACATTAGTAAAGCTTAAATCACATATAAAACCCCACACATTAATAGTGGGAGACTTCAACACCCCACTTTCACCTCTGGACAGATCGGCCAAATTGAAACTTAACAGAGACATAATGGACTTAACTGATGTTATGGCTCAAATGGACTTAATCGATATCTACAGAACATCCCACTGAAACAACAAAGAATATACCTTCTTCTCAGCACCCCATGGAACCTTCTCTAAAATCGACCACATACTTGGCCACAAAGCAAATCTCAACAGATACAAAACAATTGGAATAACCTCCTGTGTTCTATCAGACCACCATGGTTTAAAGTTAGATTTCAACAACAGAAAAAACTACAGAAATCCTACAATCTCATGGAAACTGAATAATGCTCAACTGAATCACCAATGGGTTAAGGAAGAAATAAAGAAAGAAATTAAAGACTTCCTAGAGATCAATGAAAATGAATACACCACATACCCAAACTTATGGGATACTATGAAAGCAGTGCTAAGAGGGAAATTCATAGCACTGAATGCCCACATAAAGAAGCTGGAGAAATCTCACGCTAGTGACTTGACAGCATACCTGAAAGCCCTTGAACAGGAAGACGCAAAGTCTCCCAGGAGGAACAGATGCCAGGAAATTACCAAATTGAGAGCTGAAATCAATAAAATAGAAATAAAGAGAACAATACAAAGGATTAATGAAACAAAGAGTTGGTTCTTTGAGAAGATCAACAAGATAGACAAGCCCTTATCCAAACTAACCAAAAGACAGAGAGAGAGCATACAAATTAACAAAATCAGAAATGAAAAGGGGGACATTACTCAGGTTCTTATTGTTTCTGTCTTCACATCACTTTCTCTTTTTCCTCTTTTCGTGCATTTCTTATAAATATCCTCATCACTAAAAATGGGTCAGTGGGATAATCCAGGAGATCTTATCATCTCAAAATCCTTAATCTGATTATATCAATAAATTATTTTTTTTAATAAGGTAGTATTCACAGGTTCTTATTTACTCAGCTATTCTTTTGCAGTTGGTTTATCCCAAGTTTTGTATTTTCCAAGAGAAAAATTCCCATCATTAATTTCTCTCCCTTATATATTTACAATTCAGAAATAAAATTTCCCTTTCTTCAGACCTATAAATCAGGTAATCTCTCCTTTAATTAAAAATGACATTTAGAGGCTGGGCAGTGGTGGTGTACACCTTTAATCTCAGCACTTGGGAGGCAGAGCCAGGTGGATCTCTGTGAGTTTGAGGCTAGCCTGGTCTACAGAGCGAGATCCAGGACAGGCACCAAAACTACACGGAGAAACCCTGTCTCGAAACAACAACAAAGACATTTAGAAAAGAAATTTTCTGTGGGGCCAGTAAGATTTCTCAGTGGGTAGAAGTGCTTGCCACACAAGTCTGGTGACTGGTTAAATACCTGGAGCCCAAGTATAGATGGGAAGAGAGGACCCACTTTACACAGTTGTCTTCTTAACTCCACATGTGTGCAGTGGCATATGCATCCCGTCCATCCTGCACACACACTATAATAATGAATAACAATTTTAAAATAGTATTTAAAATCCAAGATCTGGGTGTTAGGTGCATCACTATTTCTAGGTCTTTCTCAATGGAGACAGTACGGGGGTTCTTTGGAAGAGCAGGAAGTGCCCTTCACCACTAAGCCATCTCACTACCCTAATTCCATGTATTTACTGCCATCTATAAATCTTTAGCAATGTTCTTGTCTAGATATTTCTCCCATTTTAAATAATATTGTATCTTTTCCAATTGTTGCCTAAGAGTTCTTTATACATTCTTGGTACAAGCCTTTTGGCCTGCATGTGGTTTACAAGTATCATTTCTCAGTCTGTGTCTTAGCTTTAATATTCTTGTTGTGAGTTTACAAAAGAGAAAATTTGAACTGTTGTTTAAAAATCACAAAATGTCTTCTTTTTCCTTGGGATGAGGTCTCACTATATATCCTTGGAACTCACTACACAGGCCATGCTGGCTTTGAAATTGCAGCAGTTTTCTGGCCTCTACTTCAGGAGTGTTGGATTACAGGTTTGGGTCATACCCAGGTCTTGCTTTCTCTTTCTATCTGTCTGTTCTCTCTCTCTCTCTCTCTCTCTCTCTCTCTCTCTCTCTCTCTCTCTCTCTGCCCATGCAATATAAAGTGTGCCCATGTATACTTTATATCCAAATACCCACACTTTCACAGTTTTATACTGCAAATTTATCAACTACTTTAAGTTTTGTAGAATTTTATTTGTTCTAGTATCATGCTTTGTGAAAGCATTTGTCCACTGAGTTACGTTAGCCTGTTTCTAAAAAATTGTAATTGATAATACGTCTATGCTCCTGCTCTGGGTCTCTGCTTTAGTCCGTGGCATTTGTGTTTCTTTTGTTTTGATTTGTTTGTTGATTGGGTGGTTGTCTCTATGTCCCGTCTTACATTATGAGTGTTGAGACAGTAAATGTGTGCCAACAAATCTGGCTTAAAGTGAGTTTGGCTCATAAATCAGCTTTGTGCTCCAAACACTTTCACCAGCTGAGTCATATACTGCTGGCCCATTTTCTTCCTGAGATAAAATTTTTTTTTATAGCCCAGGATGGCCTTGAATTTGTTATATATCCAAGGCTGGTCTTAAACCTCAGATCCCCCTTTTTGTGCCTCCAGATTACCAGAATTGTAGGCATCCACCACCACGTCTAGCTCCATTAATTTGTTGACTCTACCCTTTCACTGATACCATAGTCTATTAATGGTTGTCATGTTTTAGTAAGTCTTGAAATTATTTTTGATGATTATTCTGTTACCTGTGAATGTGTTAGGGTTTGTTTGTGTTTGTTTCCCCTTCTCTTCATATACTTCAAGGTTTTGTTAAAACCTATATTGGCTAGGACATTGAGTAGGAGCATGAATGGTGTGTAGACCTGGCCTTTAGATTTCCTTTCTTCCTTCTTGCTGGAACTTGAATGGAGGACTTCACATTAATCTGTTTAATAACAGGACTTACTTGGTGATTTTTTTTCTTGTTGCTACAGTTACACTCAATGCAGCACAGATTTTGCACCTTGTGCATGGTGTTGCCTGGGTGGTGGTGGGCTGTACTCAAGAGCAATGTCTGTTTAACTGAGATTTTGGTCTTTGCCTGGAGCTCTGTCTCCAAGAGGCTTCCCAGCACGCTCATGTGCTCACTTCTGTCTTGCTTTTGCTGCTACTTACGCAAACCTTCTTGGCATCACTGGGGGAGTGGGAGGTACCTACAGTCTCTGATGTTCTCATTAGGGCTCTGTATTAGGTATGTGTGTGGCCTTCTTAGTTCTTAAAGCTGTGGGCTCAGCACTGAATCCTGCCTCTCTTCCCAGGAAGACTTTTTCCTCTGCCTTGCTCTCGCTCTCTGCCCTCAGCTTTGATGAGTGATTACTGAAATCATAAAGCCTGCAGTTTTTGCCCGTTTCCCTGATGGCTTAACAGTTTTGTTTTTCTAAGTAGGTATTTTATTCTCCACTTAGGGCTACTGTTCCTCCTCTTTCTTCTAAGATGGTATGGCTCTCTGAGCTCTCTGAGGACCTTCTGGGAGCACCCAGAGGAGGTCACAGAAGTAGAATTTGCCAGAGGAAGCCTCCATTTCTTGTAGCCTTCAGAGATTTCTACTAAGACCCATTAACCTACTCTTGCTGACTTTAATTTTTCATCCAGCTGAATTGTTCTTCCTAGCATCTAGTGCTCCAGAAAAGCTGGCATTTAGATGTCTTCTATCCCTAAGATCACTGTCTTCTCTTTGATTTGGGGCCACTTAATTATTTTATAATCTCAGGTCTCCAGTGGATTTTTTTTTTTTAACTCATGAATTTGAACTTGCATACTCTCTAAATCTACCAGTTCTGTGTCTACCACAGTGGAAGCTAAATGTAACAAGTCAGTTTTTTTTTTTTTCATTTAAATGTTGATTTAGAAGAAAGGATTGGAGTTAAAAAGTATCCCCATGAGTCTAGATCTGTTATCTTCTCTTGATAGAATCATATTGTGGACTATAATGTTAATATAAAGGAATAACTTTTGAAGTCTTTATCCCATGTGTCAGCAAAAACATTCTATGAAGTTTATATTAACATAACCTATTCTCTATTCTACCTATGTTAAGCCATATTTACTATCTCATCTTAATTTTTTTGCTATTAAAAAAGGTTCTGAGTGACCAAGTAGGTTATTTAAGAGGATGCACTTTCTACTCAGCTCTAAGAAAAGACACAGTTACAAACCATCACTGACTTTAAACCTACCTAGTCTTCCATCGTTTTGCTCTATGTAGCCAGGCCTCTGCCTCTATCTCTAAAACAGCATCTCACTATATCAAACTTGTTGCACTCAAACTTTAACCAACCTTTCTGCCTCTGCCTCCAAGTGTTGTGGTTATACTTTGTGCCATCACACCTGGAAATATTGTCCATTTATTTAATATGACACTGGGAAATGGTCACTGTCAAACATAACTTATTCATCTGTGAGGATAGAGATGAGTGTGAAGGAAAAGGAAAACCCATAGAACTCAGAAACGTAACTCTCTGCTATGAATACAAAGGTCTCACGCCCTGGAAACATCTCTCTTCTAATATATTCAATTTGTTTGAATCTGTTTCTTGAGTTGAATTTAATCTAAGAGATGAACTTCTATTATTTTCTTCCTGTAACCCAGGGTCTGCTCTGTGTCTAATCAGGATAGTTATGATTGCTGATGTTGACTACCACTAGGCTCTAACTCTTTATGGCTTTCTTGCTTGGCTTTCCACACCCCTGCTGACTAGAAAACTGAAAAACAGATATTTAATCATCATAATCAGCAGCAATAATGTCTGAAACTGAGATAAATTTACCTACCCTGAAAATAGTTTAGTGTCAGAGGAAATGGGATATACCAGACAGCATGTACAAGTGCCTCTGAGTTTCACAAACCCAGCAAAGGCATCAAGTGTCATGTCTGAACCTCAGTGCAGCCCCAAGGAGGTCATGTTGGCTGCTAGGAAACCATAGGCAGAGAGCTATAAGTAGTCATGTGTGAGATATGAGAGATTTGCACAGGACAAGTTCTAAAGCCTAAAGTAAAGGACACGTTGCCTGAACCCATGTGGCTTCTATACAAATTTAATGAGTGGTATAAACTAAGTTTGTAGGAGTTGATTACTAAGACACTGTGTAGCTGGAGTTTTTCTGGTCCTGCCTGGCTCACAGTCAGGACAAATCTCTCTCACCCGCCAGTCCCACAGCTGCTCAGACCCAACCAAGTAAACACACAGAGACTTCTATTGCTTACAAACTGTATGGCCATGGCAGGCTTCTTGTTATCTACTTCTTCTATCTTAAATTTACCCATTTCTATTAGTCTGTACTTTGCCACATGGCTTGTGGCTTACTGGTACCTTACATCTCTCTTGTCATGGCTGCGGCTGGCAGTGTCTCTGCCTCAGCCTTCCACGTCTCAGAATTCTCTTCTCTGCTTGTCCCACCTATACTTCCTGCCTGGCTACTGGCCAATCAGTGTTTTATTTATTAACCAATCAGAGCAACACATTTGACATACAGAACATCCCATAGAAACACTGTATTATAATAGCTAAATCAATTTGTTTTGTTACTCCAGAGAGTTTTTTTTTTCTTCAGTGAACTGCTTTTCCTAGTCTTACTCTCAACTAAACCCTGTGGTTCCAACTGGGTCTGATAACCCTAAAACCTCTGCATCCCTCATTCAAGAGATTTCAAACTTTTCTTAGGATCCAAACATTTGAAATTGCTTACAGTGGACTTGTTGTGTTCATTGAAATTACAAAGGTGTTAATGGAAAACAAGGCTACAAAGGAAACAGATGTAGCAGAGGATCTAGGGAGAAAAGACAGGCATAGATAGACAATGAATCCTGATGAGAATGAAGTTCTGGCTTCCTCAATGTTTAGTTTTGTGAGTCATTAGATCTTCCTTTTCAATCAAGCCACTTTCTGTCATTTCTAAACAAGAACCAAGACAGCTATGCACCAGAGTAAATAGGTGTTTTTGAAAATGAGACAAAGATATTTGGGCTTGAGATGCTTCCTGTCTTGATTTCTGAGATCATATCCCCCATGGAATGTTAATGCTGTAGTAGGAGCCATTATGATCATTTGCTGTAACCATCATGGGAGCCACTGTGATCTTAAGAATCACATCGATTATTTGTGAAATAGCATTTTGGACAGAATATTCTGGCATGGGAAAATAGGATAGATTGGAAGTGATGACATAGAAACTCAGACAAAATGTGGGAGTCCAGAATGGAATGGGGAGATGTGTCAAATGAAAAGGACAGTTCATCTTTCTGGAAGAGTCATCAAGAGTCACAAGGAGGAGCACCATCCCTTGGTATTTGGTTATGACTAATGGAGCGAGACGTCTGTATTTTCCAAGTATTTAATGCAAAATAAATCTTCCATTTCCTGGGCTTTTATGAGTCCTTTTCCCCGGGGAAATCCAACTCATCTTTTGAGACACAAAGGCTTAAGCCATATTTCCACAAAACTGTTACAACTAAAACAAAAATGGCTTCCAATTTGACCTTTCTACTGCAAGGTTCATGTTTCATAGGCTTCTGACAAGTGAAAGTTTAAAAATGGAGTGGTGGTGGGGAATAATGTATAAAATCTGCATCATTACCATAGAGTCACAGATCTTTAAGAGATAACGAGGTCATTTGTCCATCCCTCGACCTTTGGTCCATCCATTCTAATACTGTCCTGCAGAATTATGAGTTTTATCAGAGAGCATAACTGTAATGTCTCCCTCCTTTAAAAATACATGCATACTCTCACCCAGAATCAGGAGAGCCGTCTGGAAGCCTTAAAAGCTCTCATTCTGAAACAGACTAGGCAAAAACGACTCTCTTATTTGTAAAAGCACCCACCCTTTAGGAATTTTTAGAGCAGGTATTAGGGGTAGTGAGGTTGTCCAGATTGCTCTGGCCACAAGCATACACCTTACAAGAATCTCAGTAGCTCCTAAGAATCACTTGGGATGCTTGTTAAAAATTAAGTCCCAGGATTCCTCCAAGCTAATTTTGATTATATCAGAGGGTGAGATTCTGGATTCATATCAGTCAACCTAAGAAAACAGTTTCCTTCTTTTTTTTTTTTAAGGTTTATTATTTATTATATATACAGCATGTATGCCTGCAGGCCAGAAGAGGGCACCAGATCTCATTACAGATGGTTGTGAGCCACCATGTGGTTGCTGGGAAGTGAACTCAGGAACTCTGGAAGAAGCAGTCAGTGCTCTTAACCTCTAAGCCATCTCTCCAGCCCCCAGTTTCCTTCTTTATCTTCAGTCATATTAACATTCTTTTTGAATCCTGGGCATCTGCAAATAAAGATAGAAATAAAGAGTCGTCCCTGTCTGGGTGCATGTATCACAATCTACACTTGAATATCTGACTAGTCATGGTCGCTTACTAACCACTCCTGTTTCTTAACTCTGGACCTATTCACATTTCTGGAAAGCAACATTATACAAAGCTAAGAACCTGGATATCACTTGCTTATCTTCTACTTATTTGCTTTGCTTCTACACTGACCTTGGTACTTACAGTAAATGTCATTTATTGAGCCCTAACAAGGAGCACAGCCCTACATTTAAGACCATTACAGACATCATCTCATTAAATCCCAATGTCCCAATTATCTTACTCTCCTGACCTCCACTACTCATTTATTTTATCATCATCATTTTATTAAATCTTAACAGCTTTAGCAGCACACTGCTGTGACATTCACTGCCATTTGTTCAACTTTCTACTGCTATCCATAGCTTAGACAGGGCACATAATGCACCTGATCTCACACCTCCAAATAGCTTAGGCATTGTGTAACATATCAATGATCACTTTTAATTTTGCCATTAGATTTAAGCCAGGCAAATCAGACACCGCTCCTGAAGTAGGGTAGCAACAGTCAGTAATCAGGAAAGAAAAAGTTACAAATCTGAGAATCAGAAACCCACTATCAATGAGTTCAAGAGTAACAGCTTTAAGGAGAAAACTCTTTGTGGGGTGTTGGGGGAGTTCTGAATCGAATTTTCCCCTCCAAGTAGGAGAGTGTGTCACCTTGAATGGCATAGAGAACCATTTTGTCATATGGTCTTACATCATGAAAAGAGACAGGATTTGTTTACTACTAAGGGGAGATAGTAAAAGAAACAAACGTTGCCAATGCTTCCAAAACAAATAAATTTCTGGAAAACACAAACCATTGAAGATGGTACTGGGAATAAAACAAAATTTAAGACCAGTAGACAGCCACTTTGGGTGTGGCTGCCACTGTATTATTTTCAAAAGAATTTGTAAATAAACTCTATTGACTAAGCCACATTTTAAAAATAGAGAATGTCATAATAAAGTGTCTCAAAAATAAAGTCTAGCAAGGCCTGAGAATACAAAGTAAATAAGTGAAAGGAAAATTACTTGGAATGAGACAGAGCCGTTTTTCTCCTGAATAATTGTATCTTTGAATCACTAGCTTTGGGGATTAGTGTGCCTATCTGCATGACAGAGAGACAAAACCACAGAAGCTCAGTTGGACAGTCTCTGTGAATTTATATATAACTGTGTTTTGTGTAGTAAAAAGTGTTTATAAATTTTCTTCCTTTTCAAGAGACAAATGCATGCAAGGAAGGTGGCTGGCCACCTCATGGGATAAATTTGAGGTCATGATTTTAAAGGACATTCTGCTAGCTGACTTGGTTCCAAGTTGCAACCACGTCTCCATAAAGGGAAGCAAGGCAAGACCGGAGAGGAGGTTGAGGATACAGGGAAGTATTCACAGGTGTGGGTTGCTTCCTGGGCTCCAGACTTGCTTAGTCTCCCTATGAAAGTCAAATAAGCTTATGGAGCCATGATATTAGCTGCCCAGTGCTCAGAAGTGCACCTTAGACACACAGCTTAGAGAGTCTGTAGTAAATATGGCACCAAATCAGGCATAACAAAGGGGTTGCCTCTTTTCATGTACAGCAAAGGTGGTAAATATTTCTGATACAGAAAATCTCCTCACATCAAAACTGTCTTAACTATTGATGTTTGAGGAAACATGTTAATGCATCCTGAAGAGATTTCACTGAGTGCTCAGTGTCTCAGCATCACCCATATTGACTTCTGATAAATCAAAAAAAAAAAAAAATTAGTAAGAATCATTCCAACAGGAAGCAATTTAAGTGCAGTGGAAAGTACCATTCACAGAGCATCTTTCAGGTACCATCCTTTCTGCTCTATGTTCATCTCCACAGCTTTACAAAATGCGTATTGACACCATTGGTGCTTCCATTTTAGGACAATGAGTTAAAGCCCAAAGAATGCAAGTTCTTTGCTAGTTCATAGCAAGTAAGAATTCTGTCTTTCAACACCTAATAATAGCCAGACCTAGTGCACACATCTGGAATTCTAACTACGCTGGGACCTGAGGTAGGAAGACTAGAACCTTAAGTCCAGCTTGGACTACAAAGTGGGAAAATTAATGAGTCCACGTCTCAAAATGAAAAATAAAAAAGAAGCCCAGGATATAGTTTAGTGGTAGAGAATAGCATACTCTATACTCTAGGCTCTAACTCCAGTTCCAAAATCCAAACAAAACAGGCATTTAACAGCCTGGTTTACAAATCAAGTTCCAGGAAAGGTGCAAAGCTACACAGAGAAAACCTGTCTCAAAAAACAAAAAAAAAAAAAAAAACCAAAAAAAAAAAAAGAAAGAAAGAAAAAGAAAAAGAAATAGGTATTTAAAATAGTACTTAATGTCTTTTTGCTCCAGTGTTGAAAGGAAATGAGTTTTGTCCATAGATAAATTCTCTATTATATCAAACTACCCAACCTAAGTACACCTCTCAAAATTGTGCCCATTCCCGATATCCCTAAAATCCCTAATATCTGGTTAGAGGAACCACTAAGCAACTTTTCTTTCATCATGTCATACCCTAAAGCCCAGGATTAGCTTTGATTTTCTTCTTAAGGCTTCCTGTATTTTGTCCTTTTCACTTCCATGGTCACTGCTAAGCAGACTCTAAGTCAGGCTCTAGCCTCAGGAGTCTGAGTTAATCCAATTTCCTGACTATCTTTCTCCAATTTCCAGATTTACCACCTTAATTTTTCATGTACACAACTATGTGATTGAACACTTAAAAACATTCCAGTAATTATCATGAATTTGTTCATCGAACCAGCTAGTATATGAATCCTTTTCCTCTATATGCTAAGGTCTCCCATGACATGACACTTTCTTGCCTTATATTCAAGGAAGCTAGAAAACCCGCTACAATTTCAAATGGTCTTAAGACAAGGCAGTACATAGATAACCCAAAATATAGCTTGGTTTATTCTTACTAATTATAACATATTTGCTTCAAGAATTATAGCCACTTCTCTTGTCCTGATAGGCAAGGACCACATGCCCCTCTCCAGATTATTATATTATGTACATCAACAGAAAATCTATCTTTGTCTAACTGTTCATTTTCTTTCTTATCACACCTCTCTTAAATTATTTCTGGGAAGACACTGCATTAATTTCCTGCTGAAACAAATTATCATGGTTGGTGGCTTAGAAAATGGAAGTCAGTTTTCTTACAGTACTAAAGATCAGAATCTTCATGTGGGCCTCTGTGGGTTATGATAAAGATACTGGCAAAGTTGTGTTCATCAGAGATGCTTTGAGGGAGCAGGTAGTTCCTACCTTTCTTTCTGATCACCAGAGTCACTTTTGTACCTTCAAAGCCTAAACCATTAACCCAGGTCCTCCTCATGCTTCCATGTCTCCAGTTCTCCTATTCACACCTGCTTTTTCCGGGGGTAAGGATCCATGTCACTATCCTTGGGGTGATAATCTAACAGCCTCACTCCATCTGTAATGCTGTTTTGCTTTTGCCCCAATCAGGCAACATATCTAGAGTCCCAGAAACTAGGATGCTGTCATATTGAATTTGAACTGAGTATTGTTCTTTTACTGCAGGTCAAATTCTTGTAAGTTACCACACATTACTTAATAATTAACCAGCCTTTCACTGATGATGCTTTTCTCCATGACTTTCACCTGAATTGTCTTGAGTCTTCTTATTTAGTCATTTCACATCTATCTTAATTATAAAGTACAGTCATCTGAAGTAGTTTATAAATGTCTGAATCGTATTCTTAAGATATAGATTCAAGTGATCTGAAATATATAACTTGAACAAAGGATATTTTTCAAAGACTTCTCTCAACGATTATTATGCAGCCAAGACTGCAAGAATCATATATCTCAATATATATTGCTCTAAAGTATTTTTATAAGATAATCTGTCACTTTAAGAGTAGGTGCATCACAATGATTAAAAGAGAGAGTCTGCTTTCTCAACTACCCCATTTTCACATCTGAGGACTAGCTAGATCTTACACTGGGGTAAGCAATCACTTGATACTTCTGTTTGCTCATTGGCTAAGTCAATGAACATGAGAGTGTTTAGCACGACATATGGCTTAGAGTAGGTTTCAACAAGCATGAGCTCTAAAAGTGTTTTGTGGCCATTCATCCTGTCTTCAAAGGCACCTAGACATAACCAACTCTTTTATTTCTGTGGTTCTCAGAACACACTTGTTATTTGATGAATAGAACACAAGCAAAGTGTAGCCAAGCCACAAAATTGCAGCCCTTTGAGCCAGATATCATATTTACTTTATTTTTAGGGTAGTTTTCTTCTTTTCTTCCCAAATATATTCAGCATGAATACATAATAGAATCATTTGATGCTTTAGAAAAATCAGGTGTAGGATCCACCTGCCACAAAGATAAAGACTCAGTTGGCACACAGATATGTCTTTAGGCTCTTCAGGTAATTACAATACACAGGAAGGCAAAAGTTCAGATCAGGACCAAACAGGGACAACTGTTCATATTTTGAACACTTCTAATGAAGCTAATGACTTGTGTTTGAGGAAGCTGGTGTATATGATTTTATAGGTGGAGAGAAAGAGAAGTGAAGGGAATGTAAGGAAAGGAAAGGATGCCAGAGGAGAAACCAGAGACAGAGAAAAGGGCAGAAAGATGGTGAGGCATGGCGACATGCTACATCTTGACTGCACTTGGCATTCACTTCACTATGCATCTCTATCCTAACCAGGTCTTTCAGGAGGATGGTGATTATTAAGTAGAATCACATTAGAGAAATGTAATTATTTACTTTTCTCAGAGTATATACTCAAAATATATTCCACACGATCAGAAACCGATAGCTACAAATATTTGTTCTTTGACAGCTCAGGAAGGTGACTCCAGAAAAGACTCCGGGTTATTCCTTAAACATTATTGTTGCTCATTCTGGGTAGCCATGGGTACCAAGGGGCACCACAAGAAACATGGGTCAGAACAGTCAATTACTGGGGGAAGTTGCACCACACTATCCTTCCATCTAGTGTTGGAAAGAGGCACTTAGTAGCCTAAAGGTTACTTTTAGACTATTTAAACCAGCATTAACAGAATTTGGTTAATGATCCCAGCATAAGAATATCTCTCTCTACTGCACAGGGATTACAAAAGTCACCATAACTTGCATTTGTGCTTTTTTCTAACTTACAAAGTATTTTTCATTAAAATTCTTGCCTGATGTGTATGTGTGTGTGTGTGTGTGTGTGTGTGTGTGTGTGTGTGTGTGTGTGTTTGATACTCCAGCAGTACTTAAACTGAATCCAGGCTATCACACATGCCAGGCAAGTAATCCACAATCCACTATTTCTGCATTTCAAGCCCTATTTTTTTTCTGAGGAAAGAAAATGGAACATGTGTAAAATTTATAGGTCACATATTTTCCCAAATATGTGACATGAAAAAATTAAGTTCAAACACGAAGCTGAACCCTAAGTGGGGATGGGAGCATAACATAGAAAAAGAAATATGAGGGAGATAACTAACACTAAAGGCTTTTTGAAAAAGCCATACTGAAATATATATATTTCATATCACATATAAACTATAAAAACACATAAAATACACATTAATTAAAAAAGAGGTTTAATGGAGTTACCCTATAATGGGGGAACAATACTCCAAATAAACACCCCATGCCAGCAAATAAAAATACTAGTACTAGGAATATGCTATTTCTTTTTGAGTTACTGGCCAATGGGAATCTATAGAACCCTAAGCATTATAGTCTATTGCCAATACATCTGGCTACTTTCTATAATTTAAAGACAAGACTCTGTTGCTGAAGACTCTGCATTCTTAAATCAAAATATGGAAACATCAAGCTGGTACTCATTTGTAAGCTTCATCTCTCCTGGATAGCATTCTGCTGGAAGTTACTCTGCATGCTCCTGGAGGAGAAAAATAAGCCTCAATTTCACCTCTCTGTGAACCATGTAAGCTCCAACAATGACTGGCTTGACAACATAGGCCAATTGGAGCAATAGTGGGATCAATGCTATGACACTAACATACCACTTTCTGAGTGGATCGTAAGTCTGCTTCATGAGATGGAAACCATTTTTGACATTGTTAATGAGGCCAAGAACCTGTGACTGAGCAGGTCATGGACCCTAGGGGAGAACCCCACAGCATTATTCTGCTAAATGAACATAGTATTAAACTGATTCCTAATGACTTATTGTTATACCAATACTTCAGAGCATCCCTAACCCCCAAACCTTATCCGAGAAGCTTGTCCTTGCAGTAGTTGTTATTTAATTCAGAGACCCTTAACTTCATAAAAGACTATGGAGTGGTCAGCTTTCAATGGGATATTTATACCATGCTCCTCCTCTAAGGCTTGGAGATCTTTGAGGAAGAGGGGAAAGAAAGACTGGAAAATCCAGACGTGGTGGATAACTTCAAGAAAACAGTGTATTCCAGGAACAAAAGGGAAGATATACAAACTCACAGCAGTTTTGTGAAAGCATGCATAAGATCTATGCAAGCTCCATCCAGAGGGGGACGGGGTGAATACATAATCAAACTACTGGTTGAAGAACTATTCATATTCAATAGTTGCTGGAAAAATGAGAGTCAGGTTGCTATTTGGTGTTTGTTCTGTTTCATTTTTTGTTTTAATGATGTGACTCCTGGTAGAGTGACCAAACACAAGAACAGAATCCAATCCCAAGACTAGCTAGGCAACACAAACTGGATGCAACAAGGAAAAGTAATCTCCAAGTCAAATTCCACTTATGGAATTTGTCACCAGTCAAATGTCACCATGTTCAAAGTCAGGTACTTTATAATTACTAGTGATAATTGAAATATCTAACTATCAAAACAATTCAAGATTCTTGACATACATTAATCATCTAATCCTAATAACTCACCTACCACACAGCTCATGATTACAAGACATTCTGTGTTCATGGTCAAGGAAACCGAGGCCAGAGTCACTACCACCAGCTGGTGGATGGCAAAGCCATGATTCAGATTTAACATTCTCTGACTCCAAAGCCCATGCTTTTTCTACTGCTCTCTTCCATTTCCTCCAAGCCCATAATTGAGAAAAATAATATGCTTTTCACAAATGAAAGTTCCCCTGCACTAAAGCTATGAGATGACTTTCAGCAAATGGCTTCCAAATAGGAGGCAAAATCCTTTTTCAGGAAACCACATTTGGCATGAAGGGCACTACAGTTCAGACAGCTTTGATGGCACAACTCAAGGTCTCTTGGATGTTGTCTGTGATTCCGAAATAGCTCTGAGTCTTCCTGCCCCGACAGCTCTTTGGTCCTGCCTTAGCTAAGCTCAGTATATCCACAGGATTTGCAAATGGGTGAGGTGACGTTGCTCCTGGGGCTGGAAACAAGGAACATTATCATCTTCTCCATCCCAGTGACTGTTTTGACTTCCCTCACTCTCTTCAGAGCCTTTCTCGGCTCTGCAGGACTTTGGGTTTGTTTTGCTTTCAGCTTTGGAGAGAAATCTTAACACTCTGAAACTTTCTATAAAACTACTTGCTGGCACTCACAGCATCTCAGAGGGCTGCTAAAAAGAATGGCCTCTGAGAGGTGATACTTGGTTTTGAGTGTAATCTGGGTCTTCCTAACAACCCATTTTGTGGTAGTTTTTCCTGAATGCCTCCGTTCCCACATACATATTTTATTCTTCTTTGTTAGCTAACAATACTGGGCATAGCACATCCAAACCACCTTGCTTGTACAACTAAGGAGCTCCATGGCTGTGATTTCCCTAACTCCTTCTTGTCGCCTTGTTTTGTCTTTCATGAGATGTCACCCTGTAGTTTCTGCCAAAAGGAAGGAAGACAAAGTGTCAAAAAAGAACATTGACATGAAGATGCAAAGAACTATGTTAAAACTTATATCCCCCATTCTTTATCTGACAGTGTTTATAGATCAATCATGTAACTCTCCTAACTGCCCCATTTTATATACAAAATGGCAATCCCTCTAAAACTTGCCTTGTTTATTTGGTTTACCTATATTAGTATCAGAGTAGCTGAATGCACATTTCATAAGATGTAAAACAGCAATATATATTCATTAATTTACTGGACACTTCTATGATTAGATACTGTTTTAGACATTGAACTTTAGGATTAATAACATAAACTATCCTTACTCATATAGCTCTCACATCTTAACAGGAGGGGAAGATCACAATATTACAATATTACAACAGAGTAATGGCCAAAGTGCCATGTAAAGCCTTAAGAAGGGATAGTGGCTAGGATCTGGGGATACAAGGTATCACTCAGGTTATAGGGAAATATCCACAGAGCAAATTCAGATTAGAGGGAGATACAAAGGTTCATGGGCATTACCAAAGGAAATAACAAAGGGAAGTCTGTCTCAAAACAAAGGAATAACACATACACAAAAGCTTTTTAAACTAATTGGAATTATTTTATTTTATTTTATTTTTTAATATATTTATTTATTAATTTTTTTTCATTTTACATGTTAATCCCAGTTCCCCCTCCCTTCCCTTCTCCCACCTCCTCACCTCCCTCCCACTCTATCCCCATCCACTCCTCAGAGTGGGTAAGGCCTCCCATGGTAGTCAACAAAGTCTGGCATACCAAGTTGAAGGAGAGCCTAGCCCCTGCCCATTATATCAAAGCTGAGCTTTGTCTAATTAATGCCAGAGACCAAGTTAGCATCAAATAGGAAGTGAAATAGGAAATACGTCTGTAGTGGTTTGAATGAGAAAAGCTCTCATAGGTGCACATGTTTGAATACTTAGTCGCCAACTAGCTAAGCTTTTTGAAAGAATTCGGGAGTGAGGCCTTGTTGGAGGAAGTGTGGCCTTGTTGAAGGAGGTGTGTCACTGGAGATGATCTTTGAGATTTCAACAGCCACTAGACCACTATGCCTGTCTCCATGATGATAATGGAATAAACCTCTGAAACTGTAAAGAAGTCCTCAATTAAATGTGTTCTTTTATAAGAGCTGCCTTAGTCATGTGTTTCTTCACAGCCATAGAACAGTTCTCATGCAGTTTGACTTGAGAGGTCATGGGATAATGAACAGAATGAATACATTAGCTAATATTACTGTACCAATTGATTTGGTGGGCAATTGAAGACTGGCTATTACAGTTCAGCTGTAATGTCCTCTGCACAAAGGAAACCACGACTTCTTGGGAGATGTGAAGCCAATGGCTGGCCTTTTGACCCTGGCAGTAGACCAACAGAAAGTTTATTCACAGCAGCAGAGAACCTGGTATCAGCATTCCTGAGAAAGAGCTGGTACCATAGAAGGAAACAAGCCCCAAATGGCAGTCTTATCTTTGAGTCTAGACTCAGAGAAGTCTATATAAGTTCAAGGGCACTTGACTTGTGAGGAAGAAGTCTCCTGACAGAGTCCTTAGAGAGGTTAAAAGCCCTTTAAAAGGGACCCCAGAGACACATTTGAAGCAATTATATCTTAAAGTATCCATGCTAAGCAGCAGTTGTACTTCTGAATTCAATTCCTTCTTATTATCCCAGAGCTGCCTGCCATGTCATGTTTCACTCAGCTGTGCTGCAGTGAAATTCAAGGGGAGTTTGCTCATGGCTACACAGAAAAGCAGTATAGTCGTTAGCATTCATGGGACATTTTCTATGTGCCACAAACTTAAATGAATTGCTTTATTTTCTCACCAGCTTTGCAGTTATAGAACACTACTGATTCTCAGTTTACAGGTAAGATGGAAAGGGTGGATAGCCACACCATGTAGGAGTGGATGTGTAGAGAATGGCACAGTTGTTGGGGAGCTTTATAAGGATGGAGCAGCCATGTGGTTCCATGGGTGAGTGATGGAGAAGTCTGAGCTGCAACCCACACCAGCACCCTGGATGAAGACAAACATCTGTGAGATCTGTGGCAGAGATCATCAGGAAGCCTCACAATGAAGACCAAACACTGTCCAAAGTAAATGAATAGTATTAATCCACAAACGTGAGCCCAAACAACGTGGCTATCTGTTTCCCCAAGCTGGTGTTTCCCAAGGAATATTTAAACTGTCATTATATGACAAGGGTATGAAAGGGAACACAGAAAAGAGGAAAAATACAAAGACTTTAAAAATGGTCGCATAATCAAATTTCAAACATGAATATTCCTGAAAAAAAGACTATTCAAAATAGGCCAAAACAAATCACACACTGACATCATGCTGTGTTTGGAGCCTTTGACTTGATCTGGTATTCTATTAGCTACTGTGCTGTTACTAATGGATTTTCTAGTGGTGCTCAATACATGGAAGTTCAAGGAAAAATGGGAAATAGTTTCAGAAATTCCCTTAAAGGCAAATAATACGTCTATCCAAGGGGCATTAAAAATGTGCTTTTGCATTCAAAACCATTCTCAAAGGAGCTATATGTACTCAGCCAAGGAGACGTGTCTCCCAGTGAAGCTTGTCCACTTCTAAAATCTCTCAAGACAGCTTCACAGTTCATAAACAACCCCCGGATTGGAACTTTTCTGAAGTAGGCAGAAAAGTTTAAGGATTCCTGCCCCCCCTCCCCAAAAAGGAAATCCAAGTTGGCAGCAGGAGCCCTAGCAGCCAGAACCTCCTTAAATTCCAGAATCTCAGGCTCTGCCTAAGATCTGACAGACTAGAATGTCCACTATCATGTGCATGTTAAAATTAAGAAGCATAGTTTAGGATTGTTTAGCCACAACATAGGCAACAGCATCCATATGACATGGCATAAATATCTTTAAGACAATTTATGTTGGGATCATGAGGTATTAAGGGACAAGACCAGATGGAAATCTGAAGAAGTGATCAGGGCTCTACTTTTATGAAAGGGTTAACTATTTGATCCATTAATAAGCTAATTTGTTCTCTGGATAGAGGATCTCTAATAAAAGTCCATTCAGTAAGGCATCTCATGCTTCCTGTCTCTTGCTGTGTGATCTCTGTACCACCTTAGGGATATTGCCAGCAAGACCTTCATCACATGCAGCCCATCACCCTTGGACACTAACTGTGAATCAAAGTAACTCTCTTTTAATTGTACCTCAGTCATTCTGTGGTCTTATTAGTAACAGAGAACAGACTATGGGTATTATATTAATTTAGATATGGGTCTACCTCTCTCAATTAATTAATGAATTCATTATCTATTGACTTCTTAGCATGGTTCCCTGCTTTGCCAAGCTAGTTGGTATAAATTAACAGACAAAATGAACAAAAGAATCAAAACATGATCCCCTGTAGAGAATTGTATTTCTTTTTAAAATTATCTATTATTATCATTATTATTTATTGTATGTATGCGTGTTTTGCCCATGTATATCTATGCATCATGTGTAATCCCAGTGCCCATGGTGTCCAGAAGAGGGTGTCATATCCCCTGGAACTGGAGCAGAGTTACAAGGAGTTGTAAACTGCTGTATGAGTGCTGGGAATTGAACCCAAGACCTTTGGAAGAGCAACTAGTACTCTTAACTATTGAGTCATCTCACCAGCCCTACATGCTTATAATTATATTGAAGAAAGTAAACAAACATGGACTCAGAATGACAAAGATAACCAGGAACTATCCATACTAGAAAACCATTATCCATAGTACATAAAACTATTAGGGTTTGCTCATGACTACTTCTCTCCCTAAATTCAGTGCTGAAATTACCTGACCCCACTCCCGACCTATATATTCAGAATTCCTCCTTATTTCTATACCTTGCACTTATAGAGCAACCCAACCTTTAACTGCCTTCCTTTTGTCCCCCACATTTGTCTCCCAGAAACCTATTTCATTCTTTACATTGACCTCAGCATCTTGCTTTTTAGGAAGCTTTTCTTGGGCTTATATTTCAAGAAAATTGTTGTCTGATTCCTTAAATGTTCCTCATGAAAATTCTTTTTGGGAATACCACTTAGGTATCCACCAAATATTTGATTAAATATGATAAAACTGGTAGATGAAAGAGATGTAAGTTCATGCCATCACTTCCCTTTGACACTCTGTGAGCCTCACCCAATCTGTGAGAGCCTTATTCTTCCTCATTTAAACCTGTTGGCTGACATCCAAGGTAGCCAGAGGTTCTGTTCTATACCTGGATTGTCCTTCCTTACTCTCTTCTCTTGGGAGACACTGGGAGTTCTTAGAGTCTCATCTCAAACACAATGGCTGATGACAGCGGTTCTCAATCTTCCTGATGCTGCCACCCTCTAGTACAGTTCCTCATGGTTCTGACTCCCAAGTATAAAATTATTTTTATTTTTTTATTTATTTATAATTCATTAAAATAATTTATTTTATTTCTACTTTATAACTTTAATTTTGCTACTGTTATGAATTGTAATGTAAATATCTGATGTGCAGGAATTCTTGATATGGGACCCCTGTGAAAGGAATTTTGGACCCCCCAAAGGGGTTAGGACCAACAGGTCGAGGACCACTAGCCTGTAAGAAGTTTCTTACGTTCTCCAAAATGAGTGAATTTGTGCCAAGAGCAAGTTATTTCTTCTCTTCTTTGTTTTCCAACACACTATTTTACTCATCTCTACCTAAGATACCTGGATGTATATTTTTGCTTGGCTGTCTCTGTCTCCTGAAGAGACAGAGCAGTGTCATAAGCCATCAGGAAGTTTTGCCATATATTATTCATGTTATGTATTTTCAGTATTCTACAAATGTCTACACTTAGTTGCAATATATATATTGTTCTGTTCCAGTCCTCCACAACCTCTGGCTCTTACACTCTTTCCACCCATTTTCCCATGATAATCCCCAAATCTTGTAAAGTATGTGATATGGGTGTCTCATCTGTGGCTGAGCCCTCAACAGGTATCTATTCTATGCATTTTATCCAGTTGAAAGTCTTTGCATTGACAAAAAATGCACTTCAAAGAGAAACTTCTTTTATGAGGTCTGAGAACTGTTCTAGTCCAATGGTAGAGATACACACATTTAGAGGGCAGTTTAATATTATGTCTATTTAGTAGAATAATAAATAGTACATTCACCTCTGGAGCCTGTGAGTTCTCCAATCATGTGTTCTTGACCAGATTTGAAGTGCCAGGTATTTGTTCCCTCTGTAAAGTGGGCTTTTAAACCTAGCAGAAAGCAGTTGCTTAGTTAGTAACATCTGTGCCATTACAGCACCTGTGAGCACAGGTCACATGCCTGCTTTAGACAATGAACATTCTAGCATTTTGTGGGAAGGGGTTCATGGTCTCCAACCCATGACTGAGAGGCTGTTGATGGTTGTCTTCTGCAGGAGGGAGACTCAGTTTTCTTTGGAGTGTGGATTCTACTAAACCAAATTTCAATGGATGGCTTGAAACCCAGAAATATATGGAGAGGAGAAATTCAAGTTGGTGGATTACTAAATTTAAAAATAGAACATGAAGTTGAGGGAGTAGAGAGGTAGGGGTGGATCTTGGAGGAGTTAAGGGGAAGAGTTGGGATATGATGAAATACATTGAGTGAAATTCTAGAAAGCATTAATAAAATGCTTTTATAAAAAGAAACTCTTCATTTAAGCTTGTCCTGAACTTGCCTGACCTATTCCTTTCCTAAATAAAATCTGGCAGCTCTTTGACATATTTATCTTGTTTGAACCACTCATGTTTTGACTAGATGGATACAACTTATTTCTTGAAGCATCCTAGCACTGAGCTCAATGATAGATAGCCATTTCTGTTTATCAGAGACTAAAAGAGAGTGGTGGGTATCATAGCTGAGGTAAAGGGAAAGACATCTTGTGCAGTCAAGTTTGCCCTCATCCCAAATCTGTATTTCCTCCACACCATGCCCACATCTCCATGTTATCCTTTACCTTTCCTGGAGAAACATAAGGAGACTATAATTAGACTCAGTAGAGTCCTCAAAATCAGCGCTATGCTCTCAGTTCTGTGACTTCAGACACTTGCTGATGCCTAGCTCACCCAATTTAGACCCATTGTCTGTATGAATAAATGAGTGACTGAGAAGATTCTGGTAGATGGAAATAAGGAAAACCACATTCTACAATAGTGGAGTTACTAAGAAGGTGTCCATAGATCTTAACAAAAAGAGGTTGGTATGTGAACAGGTAGAGATAAGGAAAGCATTTGGAGAATGCTGGGTGCCTTTGATGTCAGTGCTGCTGGGATTTCTAACAGTGGGCCTGTGTACTGTGCAGAAGTAAGTTCTAGTGGTCGCTGGTCAAGGTAATACATTCTTACTTCTTCTTTTTTCCCTAATATATTCCATCCTGACCACAGTTTCCCCTGCCTCTACTCCTCCCAGGCCCTCTTCCCCTCTTCTGTAGATCCATTCCTCCTCTGTTTCCCTTCAGAAAAGAGCAGGCCTCCTAGGGACATCAACCAAACATAGTATAACAAGTTATAATAAGACTAGGCACAAACCTTCATATCAGGGATGGACGAGGCAACCCAGTAAGAGGAAGAGGGAACAAAAGCAGACAAAAGAGTCAGAGAGACAACCCCTACTCTCACTGTTTGGAATCCCACAAGAATATCAGTCTACACACCATAACATATAACACACAGGATGTAGCTTAGACCCATACAGGCCCCCTGATCGTCACTTCAGTCTCTGTGAGTCCCTACAAGCCTGCTTACTTGATTCTGTGGGCATGTTCTTGTGGTGGCCTCAGTCCCATTGGCTCCTACTATGCTCCCTCCCCCTTTTAGCAGTATTCCCAGAGATCAGCTTCGTGTTTGGCTGTGGGTCTCTGCATTAGCTCCTATAAGTTGCTGGATGAAGCCTCTCTGATGACAGTCATGCTAGGTTCTAATCTACAAATAGAGCAGACATTCTTACCTCTAACTTTACTACACAATTACTAATTTGTTGTTGACAAAGGAAAGAGAGACCAGGAAAAACAAATTTATTGAGTAGTAATTATGTGTCTGGAGCTTTCCATATGTAATTTCCTGGCATCCCACCTACAGCTTCTCCTATTAATACTGCCACTTTGGTGGAGATGGGTTTTCCAGTACAGAGATTTAAATGACTCTCATAACCTGTGCTTTTCCCTGCACCTACTGCTAACTTCCTTTGCTTAAGTGTACCAGCTTCAGCTGCTGCCCTTGAAAATGGATACATTGTGCTAGATTATTTCTTAGAAACTCTTATTTCTAAAATCAATGGGTTTATCTTTGCAGAAGGACTTCTCAATCTAAAGGAAGTTCTTTTGAAGACTGTCTATTCCTTTGCGCATTGCTAGACACCATTCAATAATTGCTTGCTGAATGTAAGAATTGAATTTAACCACTAAGGCAGTCCTGGGAGATAAAAACAGTACAATATTTTGCTGTAGTTAAAAAAAAAATATTTGCTCAGAATCCCTGAATAAACTTTGTATGTTCTTGTTTCTTCATTTTTAAAAACTGTGATTGTCTCTGCAGTTATCAAAATTCTCTTCTCCAATGCTCAGCTCAATTTTCATCCTCTAAGCAACACTCTTTGGCTGCCAATAAACAAATAGCTATGAAAAGCAGTACTGGATGAATCCAGCTGGCTAAAGAACGGAGTCAGCCCACCTAAGCCTTTGATGGATGTCTGAGGAGGAAAGAGTATGGATACAGGAGGCAACATCAGTGTTCATTATATGTATGGATGTGAGGATTAAAGAAAGAACAGCTGCAGAATTACTCTTCTCTTCTCTAAAAGCACTGACCTTCAAAAGACCCCATCAGTGTCTTAAAAATACGACTACATCTACCTTTAAACTCCACATTGCCTCTAGCTTTTCAGATTCTTCATAGATTTTTCATAACCAGCCTCTGCTTTGCTGTTACATATCATTAAACCCAAATGTCCATAGCCTCATCTTTGTGGAATCTCTCCTTCTGCCTGAGATAATAGTGGAAGATTACTGAACTGAACTGAAGTATTCATTATACTTTGCCCCGAAGAAATCTTGTAAAAAGAGTGCCACTGTCCATCACAGTCTCAGCAAGCAGACCTATCTGCTTGATGTTTAACACATCGTATTTTTAATGTATGTCTGTTAATTTCTTAGAAAAACCAGGTTTAATTATCATTATGAAACTACCACAGCAAAATCAATCTGCTTATACCTATGTACACATACATACTATGACACCCACTATTCAATGGATGTGGGTGAGAAATACGTGAAGTGAAACCTTCTAGATTACCAAAGGCTGATATGGTTGTGGTAAACTACAAACTAGACAATGACCTTTTGTCCTCTGAAAGCTATAATTCATTCCTAACATTTGACCCAATGACAAGATGAGTCATTCTGTAAATATTTTGTTGACTGAACCAACAACCAACAGTTTGCTCTCAATTTCTGTTTATCTTCCCTAATATGACTGAAAATGTGTCATCAATATTATAAGGATATTAATTTTAACATGAGAAAGTCTGAGTCATAAGCTGGACTAGATCTCTGTCCCCTATGCTTGGCTAATGTTTCTAGAGGAATGCTGGCAATTTATTTTTATCCACTGTCTCCCACTAGCCATGTGTGTTCAAAGGAGGTGACTGAGTCTTAACGTCTGTGTGTCACCAATATGGTGACTAATGAACAGCACTAATGCATAATGGATTGTATATTAAATGAGTGAGTACACATTCTTAAAGTGACTGCAGAGCCTTCATTGACTTCTTATTCCTTCTCAATTACCTTAAGGTCTTAGTCATTTCAGGCTGCTTTAACAGTCCAAGTTCTACAGGATGGAAGTGCAAGACCAGGGTGCCAAGCAAAGCTAAGATGGCGAGAGGCCTTTCCAGATTGTACAGTATCAACTTTCCATTGTATTTTCAGTGGCAGAGAGAAAGGGGCCTCAGTTGAGTTTGCTTTATGAGGTCCTAACTGCAAAAGGAAGGCTCCTTCCTCAGGAGCTGATTTCCCTAGCCAAGTGCCTATTACATCCTGTGCCATTATATCAACTGGCTAGGATTGTAATGCATGGATTTTAAGGATACATAAATACTCGGTCTATAACATATAGTTTTTAAAGTCTTACTTAGTTCTATGCTGTATTTCAGCAGATATTTTTTTTTGGGGGGGGGGGGGAATCAAGGCAAATCCCTCTTATAACAACTCAGATAATACTAATGTAATCTTTTAAAAAGGTTTTAGTGCAAAATTGCAATTCATGAAAGAATAGACTCAGCACTCAAAAATAAACAAAACATTGAAAAATCCTACTTGGAAGTGGTGTAAATTTTATGTACAATGTGTGTCAAACCATTGGAAAAACCATAAGAAAGTGATGTGAAAGATCATTACACAGGATAAATTAAAATGGAATGAGTCAGCATATATGAAGGCTTTCATTGAAATATCAGAAGAGATTGAGGAAGTAGGACGGCTTTCCTTTTTTGTTGACAGAGTGCACACTGATTATGTCATTTGGGGCAGGTTAACTGCATATATATTTATTCATGTTCCCAGTGAATATGTCACTTGTACAGTTTCACATTATTACTCATTTAGACAGCAATATTGCAAGCTCATATTATCTTGCCTACAAAATAATGCTTCCAAAAAGCAATAATGGTTTCAGTTGAATTGAACTATTGGCATTAGCCAGTCCTAGCTGGACAAACAGATTGTCTTGGGAAGACAAACAACAATAATACCCTACTAACTATTACTACCCCAGAGCAATGGCAGTAAAACCTTAAGGACTTTCATTGATTAATTTTTATGCTTTCACTTTATTGGTTTGGGTTTTATTTTTGTAAGCTGATATTGATTCATAGTGAAAATTGAAAACCAATACAATTATTGATCTAGTAAATTACATTCAAGCATAGAAATTCTTCTCAGGTATAAGTGAATTTTTCCTCTATCTTCTCTAAAAAAAACTATCTTCTCTTAGTTCTAATTGAATCTAAACAAGTAGCTTTTAAAGAAAAAAGTTACATTTGTCTAAGACTGTTGGTTTTCCTATTGGAATTTGGTCCATGTTATCTCATATGACATCACCAGAAGTGAAATTCTAAAATTAACTGCTTGCCTATAAGTAAAACCAATTATAGTACATTTATTGTATATTAATAGCTAAGCATCAATGGTGTTAAATAATAATAGTACTGTTCAGTTATAGGAAGAATATCCATCAGGTATTGGTATGGAATAAACTAAATATATTGCTTGATTAAAAAACAAAGTACAGGATAGGAGGCATCATGTGTTATCACTTAGGCATAAAAATAAATTCTCTAGAAGGATTTAAAATAATTTATACTTAAGATTGTTTGGAGTGGAAAAGTGTATAATAGAGCATAAAACTAAAAGAAAAATATTTTTAGCCTGTTTTTTATTTGAATTTTGGACTAGGTTATATATTACCTTCTCAAAACAATGGGTAATACTACACTACACATATGAGTATGTTCATCACATTCATAATACTAAACAGAAGGCAACCAAATGCTCACCTAATAAGGGAAGGTTAATTGGAACAAGACAAGTGACAGCTCATTCTGTAGTGATATTAAAGCAAACACCCGAGCCATATAGAAACACAGATGCACTGTGTCCTATTACTTCATCACAAATCATCCTAAATGGTACAGCTGAATGCATTATTTATTTTCTTCAGTTCCATAGTTCACAGTTATCTGATGGATTTTCTGCCCAGGGTCTAACTCTGAAATAAGCTGGAACCAGTGCTCGTCCTAGAGCATTGCCCACTTCAGGGAAAAATGTATATGACTGAAGAAAGAAAATAATAATGACCACTAAACACATACAAATGACTCCATCTTTCTAGTAGGAGAAACTACATGGATGACCAGTTTTCATTTGTCAGACAGAAAAAAATGGATTTTGGTAATGATGAATTGTCAATAGGATAGACAGCCTTTCCCTGACGTTAGTAAACCTCACATCAACATGCCACATACTCGAAGTGTAAAGACCACGATAAGAACCTGATAAAATGGGTGTGCTAAGATTATAATGGAATGTGCAAAATTTACTACAGGATTTTAAGAGAATTTGTGGTTAAATTTTTCCTTAATTTTAAGATTGTTGAGTTACTATTTTCTTATATCATAATGTATTTAAATAAGATGAAGTGTTACATTCTACATTTCTTTTAACTATTAAGCAAAGATATGAGCATTTATTTTAAGGACTTCATATCAATATTATTTGCTAGTATTGTTGAGATTAGGACATAATTATATGTTCATGAAATACTTGTTACTAAGTATGAACTGCTTTTTCAATTAATTTAAAATGAAGTTAAGCTCATAACAATTCACATTCTCACAAGGATTTAATCCTAGCTGTGTTCAAAACAATCTTTCTTTATTTTATTATTATTATTTTTTTTTTAGCTGAGGATCGAACCCAGGGCCTTGTGCTTGCTAGGCAAGCGCTCTACCACTGAGCTAAATCCCCAACCCTCAAAACAATCTTTGACATCTGTCAAGGATTCAAGTCCTCTCTCTGTCTCCCTCTCCCTCCCTCCCTCCCTCCCTCCCTCACTCCCTCCCCCCTCCCTCTCTCCCTTTACAAAAATATGACAACAGTAGTGTCTACAAGGCAATGGATGCTGTTGATAGCTGCCTGCAGCTGTTCAATGCTTAGCCACATCCATAGGTGCTTCGTCCAAGTCAAAATGCTAGCACCTTTGGCCGAATGACTGAAGTCTTTCTCCAATCAAGAAACTTCCTCTCATGATAAACTGCAAGTCCTACGGGGGATGAATAGCATATCCCTTCCTCCTAACATCTCACTCAATGACTAACTGGGGAGTGGATTGGTAACTGTCAGTTATTGCTAGTCCTTGTGGTCAAAACAACAGAGATTCGTGTTCTACATAGACACTGGTTTTTCTCAGCGTGATTGAATTCCATGTACTATCAAGAGTAATTCACTTGATAATATATTATTAGAAATATATCAAAAGGACTAACATAGATCTGCTTTCTAACAGTTGAGATTTTAAGAACGCAACACACTGTGGTTGACTACAGGTTCGGTGTTATATAAGAGAACTCTAGCAGCAAGTTGTCTTGCCCAGCTGAAACTTTACACCCTGTATAGTATCTCTTCTCCTGCCTCTCCTCCTAGCCCCCAGCTTCTGGGAACAACTTACCTATACTCTGCTTCTAGAGTGGCTATTTAAATACTTTGAATAAGTTGATTATTTCAAAATTTGTTCTTCCATGATCTTTATATTTCACAACTCTGGGGTTATCCAAACTGTTGAATGTAGAAAGATTTCTTTCTTCTATAAAGCTGAATACTACCTCAGTACATCTCTATAGTAGTTTCTTCATGATATTCAGGATATATATACATCTCAGCTGTTATAAATAGCAGTTCAATGAAAATACAGTGCTAATATCAGGTCAAGTTCCTATTTCAATTCTTTCTGTAAATGCCCAAAGGTAAACTTGTTGGATTACATGGTAGTTCTTTCTATTTTTAATTTTTTGAGATCCATACTCTATTATTATTTCTTAGGGGCTTTAATATCTCTCTCAGTATTTAATTAAATTAATTAGTGTGTGTGTGTGTGTGTGTGTGTGTGTGTGTGTGTGTGTGTGTATGTTTTGGAAATTTTTCATGTAGACCAGTGTGGCCTTAATCTCATAAAGTAGCTAAGAATGACTTTGAACTTCTGATCTACATGCCTTCACTTTCTAGATTCTGGGATTATATTTATAATCCTCATCTGGTAGATGAGGTGATGAGAATCCAAGCCAGGGCTTTGTACATGCCAGGCAAGCTCTCTATCAACTGAACTATATCCCTAGTCTGCAGGGCTTTTTATGTAATTAACTTTCCTAATAAGTGCAAAGTGATATGTCATTGTGATTTTTAATTTGCATTAACTGATTATTTGTGGTTTGAATCTCAAAGGCTCCCTGAAGGCCACATGTTGAAGGCTTGGCTAGCTACCAGCCTGTGGCACCACTTCCTTCCAGGAGAAGCTCCAGGAGCTAAGACCCGGAAGGCATACATCACTGGAAGTGTGCTTTTGAATCAACCCTCCCTCTATCCTTCCCTGCCTCCCTCCCTCCTTCCCCTCTCCTTCCCTTCTCTTCACCTCCTTTCTCTCCCCAGCTTATTGGCTGTCATGAGGTGAACAGAACTTTTCAGTCCTCAGCTATATACTAGCCACCATGATATACTCAGATAGCCCAAGGACATGGTCACAGGACAAGCCACTATAAAAGAGGCTGGAAACCTTTGAAATGGAAGCAAAATAAGTCTTCCTTCCTTCCAAAGCATTTCAGGTATTCTCACACAGGAATAAAAATCTACCAGTCCAACTGCCTTTTCAGAGGTGTTTTGTCCATTTGCATTTCTTCTTTAGAGAAATACCTCTAAAATACCTCTAAATACCTCTAAAATTCAAGTTTTTAGACAAATTTTAATTGGATTTAAGACATTTTTACTTTGCTCTATAGGTGTAAAAGTTTCTTATATATTATGCAAAATAATCCTGTATCCTGTTCATGGTTGGAAAATGTTTTGGCTATTCTTTTCTTGCCTTAATGTGGCTAGTTTTATGCTGACGTGGGACATGAAACCTCTCCATTGGTCTCTAAATTTCTCCCAAAGAAAACTGTTTCATTGATGAGTGTTCTGCTAATATTGATTGGACAATACATTCTGTTTTTTAAAGAAATAATATGTTCTTTATTATCATTCAGATAATATACTTTTTAATTTCTTTAAATTTTGAAATTAAAATATAATTACATCATTTTCCCTCTTTCTTTTTCCCCTTCTAACTCCTTCCATGTACCTGCTTGCTCTATCTCAAATTCATGGCCTTGTTTTCTTTAATTGTATATATATATAATTGTTAATATTAATAGTAAAGAGAAAATATTCAACACAGTACAATATCCTTAGAGGCTGGCTACTTTTACTATTCTCATATTATACATTTAAAAAAATCTAAATGTCAAAGGGGTTAAGTGTAAAATAAGCAACAAAAGATCTTCCTTCTGATCTGTTATTTTACCACCATGTTGTCCAGTGTTTGGCCAATGACATTAGCAATCTGGGTCCAGTCTTTATGCTTCCTTATTCTAGCCATAATTTTAGTATGTCTTGGTGCTCTAAGTAAGAGTAAACTCAAGCGATAGTAAGGTATCAGTGTTCTGTAATTAGAGTAGGGCCAGGTGAGACTTCAAACAAAGGTTTGAGGATTATCTAATACTATTGGTGATCTATTGCTGCACTGCAAATGACCAAACACTAAGCAGGTTAAAAACCTGCATTTGGTCTCTTGCAGCTTCTGGGGGCCAGGAATACAGCTTAGCTATGCTTCCTGCATCCAAGTCTGTCATGGGCTACATTTGTAGATTGACCAGCCCTTAATCTCCTCTGAAGCCTTGATTGGAGAAAGATCTGCTTCCAATCTCATGGTCTTGTGGTCAAATTCCATTTGTCAAAGGCTATTTCCTAGCTGTCTATTGATAAGGACTGTGCCTCAATTCTTTGCCATATGGTTCTTTGGTTCACCAGTGTCTAAAGAGAGAAAGCCATAAAGAGGATCAGACACAATGGAAGTTGTGTCCTTGTATACCCTAATCTCCAAAGAGGCACCTCATTATCTTTCTTAATTTTAGTGATTGGAAGCAAGTCACCAGACAATCCTACACACAGTGGCAAATATATATATATATGAGAGGGTGAATACCATAGGTCAGAAGTCACGCAAAGATGAATGGAAATCTAGCTACCTTGGAGTTAATTTTCAATTTGCCTTGTAAGGGAAAGAGCCTGCCTAAACTGCAAGTATCATTCTTTAGTCTCTTTGATTTTGTTCTGAAAACTCAACAGGAGATTTCCAATATGAAATTAGCTTTGATTTAAGCAAATACATTTTTAAAAAATGTAAAGCTTTAAAATGTCATGGCTAACAATAAGACAAGAAGGAAATTGACATTATCCATGACTAGCTGAATGGCATAGCTGCATAAAATTGAGATTACACTAAATGTACCTATCTAAATAGCCAATCTTGACACACTTAATTCAACATATATGCATCAGTATAGTGTTTTTCATATAGCAGGGACTTTGAAAATGAACCAAATAGAATTAGATTTAAAAGTGTAGATTACAATTATCCTTGCTAGTTCTGTTCATGCTCTAACTTTTACCAAAGGCCATTCTGATACTGCTTACAAATGTAATGAAGAATTTATTCCTCAAAGTAGAAATGAAATTGACTATAAAAAGTCAGAACCCATGCTGTTATTACTCACCATGAACAGCATTGTGCTTTTAAGTGGCTAAAGCTGCCTTCTTTCTAATCTGAGAGGATGTTCTGGACCAACAAATGGAAAACTAAGCCATATTCAGCTACAGTCAAGAAGTTAGGGCACTTGGAATAAAATTGTACCTCACCAGTTGCCTGACATGCATGGCAGAGGTTGTTGGAAGTAATGCCTGGAAATCTACTGCTAAAAAAATCACAGGGTGAGTTAGAAAGCTTATGTCTTTTGACCATGACCATAACCCACATCTCTTACAGTGAATTGCAATTGGATATTATTCAAGAGGTAAGTACATTTGCCAGTATAGAAGGAATAAAAAGAAAGAAAGAATTGAACACTGCATTATTCATTATTCCAGGATAAATGAAAATAGAATGGACTTAGAGTAGAAAGTGACTTTTCAGCAAAACTTGGGTTTCTATAAGACCAGGCTGTCAGCTACAAAGCATGAGCCTAACACAACCAAAATCCGTGTCGCAAATAAGTAAATATTTGATTTCCAAATCATTTTTTTTCCACAGCATAAATAAAACAACTTCTTTTTCCTTGTTATGCTTGTCATTCTGTGCATTATTTTTAAAGCACTGGGAACAATATTTACAAGACATTGGGAGTACACAATTATGCCATCCTATCTCTAAGTTTTGATAGGTTTCATTTTCATTATATAGCATATGGTATTGTGTTGTACTTCCTGGTTTTTTTAATTTATGCTTGAGAATTTCATACATACATTCAATTAAAAATGAAAATGCCTCCCCTTATTATCCCCTCCATATCCCTCCTAACACATTCCCTTCCAAATTCATATTTTGATAACCAGTAAGTTTGGTTACTGCTGCTCATTTGTCCATAGGAATGGGGACATCCACTAAAATATGTAACACCTATCAGTGGCAACATTCTAAAACAATAATTTCACCCTCCAGCAGCTGCTGTCTTAGTTAGGCTTTCTATTGCTGTGAAGAGACACCGTGGCAATAGCAACTCTTATAAAAGAAAGTGTTTTATTAGGGCTGGCTTAGAGTTTGGAGGTTTAGTCCATTATCATTATGGTGGGAAGCATGGTGACATGCAGGCAGACATGGTGCTAGAGAGGTAGATGAGAGTTCTATATCTGCCTAATAGGCAGCAGTAGGAGAGAGTGACACTGGGTCTAGTTTGAGCATCTGAGACCTTGAAGTCCACCCCAGTGACATACTTCCTCCAACAAGGCCATACTTCCTAATAATAGCCACTCCCTATGGGCCTATGGGGGCCATTTTCATTTAAACTACAATATCTGACTATAATAGCTCCTCAGTAAGGGGTAGGGCCTGGAGAGGACTGTTCTTGTTTATCCTAGGATTTTGGCTGGCTTGATCTCACAGGTCACATACAGGTAAGCGCAGGTTTCTGAGTTAATGAGTATGATAGGCATGTCATGTCTAGAAGACAGCATTTTATGGCACTATTCATCTTCCCTTTGCTTTTATGTTCCATATGCTTCCTCTTCCTCCATGTTTGTTGATCCTTAGCAGGGAGAAAAGAGGTTGACGAAGATGTTTGACGTGGGCCTGAGAGTTCAATTTCTTATTCTCAATACTTTGATGGGATATGTACCTCTCCATCAATTGTTTATCACTGAAAAAATAAGCTTTTCTGATCAAAGTCAAGCAGTCCAGATCTATGAGTGTGTACTTAAACATTTAGAGGGCAATTGATAACATGACTATTTAGCACAGCTATTTTGACAATATCAGGTTATACTCTAGGGCTTATATCCTATCCAGCCATGTTGACCAAGATTATAGTACCAGTCACAAAATTCTCTCCCATTGAAAAGGCTTCAAATCCAATCAGAAAGTGATTACTTCTGTGCTACTATTGCACCAGTGAGCATAGCCCTATGGAAACTTGCCAGCAAGAAGGAAGTCTTCTGATTGATTTAAGGTTGGCTTCTGTATACTCTGCAGACAATGTGTGTGGCATCTTCAGCAAAAAACCATATAGCTATGATTATGTCTTTCCTGGCAATGTGGGGAGTCATGATTGATTCTGAGACAAAAGTATAATTATTCACATAAATAGTATGTTTTCTAATAAACAATATAACAATCTTTATACACACATATCAGTGAATCTCTCCACACTTATCAGAAGAATTTATTTTTTCATTATATGATTATTAATATGAAGACCAAAAACTGGTCAATGAACAGAGAATAAAAGAAAGTGGAGTGCTACGCTCCAAATAGGACATCAGACTCATATTCTCTCCTCTCACAGCTCAGGTATCATCATAGAAGAGGGGATAGAAAGAATGGAAGAGTCAGATATAGAGAATGCCTGTGACTAAATAGCATTTTCGGACATGACAGGGATATTGTACATGTGAACACACAATGGTTGTGACTGCATGTATAAGGCCTGCACATGATCAAGCCAATCCAAATCACAACGTGGATGGGGAAGGGACCATGCAGTCCTGAGGTCTACTGACAATTGATGGCTGCTGGGTGAGGGAGACTCAGTTTTCTTCAGGGATGTCGTTGCTGTAAAGCTATCCAGGCTTTAGTAGACAATGCTACACCCATTTGCATGCAGGAATCACTAAGTTCACTCAGTGAGCTAAGAAATAGAGCATAGCACATGAAATAGGGACTAAAGAGTGCTGAGTAGGGAGCTAGGTGAAAAATTAAAGGTGGGTTTCTATCATAGAAAGTTGTATGTATCTATATAAGAACATTTTAAACAATAAAAATGGAAAAATATTTCTTTAGTGAAGCTACAAAGCCATCTGTAGTCTGAAATCAAAGTGAAAAATCAAAAGACTTTGGCATTTATTCAGGATCTATATGTGCCAACCAGATGTTCACATATTTTCCCTCAATGAACAATCTGTCTTGAAAATAAATATAATTTCAATTTAACAAATGAGAAAATTATAGTTAAGAAATAGGACAAGACTGCCTTACATATGTTGAGCAGTTGAATAATTGGGTGCACTTCATATGTACAAAGTCATTTGAATTTCACAATACTTGTTCAAATGTGATAGTAAAAGAAACTTCACTTCAAAGAGTTAAAGAATTTGCAAGGCATCACACATCAAGTGAGAAGTTGAGTTGGAACCCATGTGCCTGTGATTCTTACATTTTCCCCAATGATAGACTAAAATCTTTTAAATGTGGCTTCTCTTAAAAGCATTGCAGAATTCTCATGCTTCCTGTCTAAGGAAGAGAGAAGGCTGTTATTTTTAAAGCTGTTGTATTCTCCAGGAAGTCATCTAAAAACTCTTAAGAATTCAATATCTCTGTAATTTAATATCAGAGACACTTCCCTTGGTTCAGCTGTGTTATATTACAGGTCAATCACCAACTCTACTACATTATGAATCATTTTTTAAAATTAAGCCAGGCGGTGGTGGCACACGCCTTTAATCCCAGCACTTGGGAGGCAGAGCCAAGTGGATCTCTGTGAGTTCAAGGCCAGCCTGGGCTATAGAGTGAGTTCCAGGAAAGGCACAAAGCTACACAGAGAAACCCTGTCTCAAAAAACCAAAAAAATAAAATAAACAAATAAATTAAAATAGCTCACCATTTGTTCTTTTTGTAATAAAATAGAAAGAGGAATAAATGATTGCATGAACATAGTAAACAAGAGGGTACCAAGCAAGGCTTCTGTGTTAGTTAAGGTCTATTGCTGTGAAGAGACACCATGACCACAGCATATCTTATAAAGGAAACATTTAATTATGGTGACTCTCTTACTATTTCAGAGGTTCAATCCATTTTCATTATGGCAAGGAGCAGCATATAAGCAGACATGATGCTGGAGAAGTAGCTGAGAGTTCTAATCTTGCAGGCAACAGGAAGTCAACTGAGATACTGGGCAGTATTCTAAGCATAGGAAACCTCAAAGTCTGCCCCCACAGTAACACATTTGCTCCAACAAGGCCATACCCACTCCAACAAAGCTATACCTTCTAATAGTGCCCCTCCCTATGAAATTATAGAGGCCAATTATATTCAGTCTACCACAGCTTATTACCTTGTTCTACCCAGCATCAAGTCCTACTCTGAAGGTCACATGATGTCCCCAGAGTGTTTCAAGTTGTAGATTTGGGTTCATAGGCATTTAGCCAGAATTCAATTTAGCAGAACAAACACCTACTTTGTCCCTTAACTGCTCAAAATGTTTATGTTGCTCTCCAGTCATTGAAAGACTAAGGCCTTCTGACTCATGATGTCCTTTGTATCTTTCTCATACTTTCCCTTCATTCCTCTATTACAACACACAAGTTGAATGTGGAATGTGGAATTCCCCTTGGCTCACTTGGATAGCTACAGATGCTATGCAGTGGTTACAAAGTTCCAGATGAGGCAGCTAATTTCAAGGCAGACTACCTTCCACTAGAAACAGCCTGTGATCTTCACAGGGCTACATGATATTTCAAAACCTCAGCTTCTCATGGGTAAAATGGAATTGGTAGAAGTACCTACCTCTGAATCACTGTAGGAATATTAACTAGATTATTTTGAAAGCACCGCAGGTATAGCTCCTGACATGTTGTCATTTACATAATCAAGTGGAAAGAACAAAATGCCTTTCCATTTGGCTGTTCAGATTATAACTACTTACAAATTAAAATTCAGAAAATCCTTGTTCTCATAGTAAGATGGCATTGTATAGTCTGGATATGAGGGCAGGGATATCTATGGATTGTCCCATCTTCAGTTTTTGTATGCATCCTGTTAGAATCTGGTGCTCTGGGTGTTGACCTATGCCATGTGACCACCTCAAAATGGTTGGTATGAGTGAGGAGATGGGGGAGGGTCATAATTAACTTTAGCTAACCCATATAGAGAGTGGAAGAAGAGAATATGATGAAGAAAGATTTGTGTGCTATTGTGAATCTCTAAATGATGAGACTAACACTGGATAATGACTGTAGGACAACATTATTAACGAGAGAAAAAAATGGTTAAAAATCATTCAAAATGCTTGTCTTCTTCTATTTCAAATCGAAATATAGAGACACAAATGGGGAGAGCAACTGAAAGCTTATCGTGATTTTATTTAATAGGAGCAACAAAGGAATTATTAGTGCTTGAGGAGCTGCAGAGGTGGGTCTAAGCAATGCTAGTGAAATGGACAGAAGCAGGTATCTAATTAGGTTAATCAGGGTTTCCTGTAATGCATAATTAGGCCAACCAAGAATTGCTTTGTAAGATTCTTTCTACCGTCTTTCATAATTTACTAAAATGTTTCCTTTAAACTTTCTGCTTTTTCTGCAGATGAACAGCTTTGAAAACATTACTCACTTCCTGTTGGAGACATGCAAATGGAAGGACAGAAGTTATTCAAATGAAGGAATATTTTCCTAAGCTTGTTTGTCTCTTTTATATTTGAGTAAAACCTAATGAATCCTCTTGTTTCAGGAACAAATGTGTAAGAGTAACTAAATTCAGGAAGACATTAACTGCCAGTGCCTCCAGTTTTGGGGCAAAAGTTTTTTTTTTTTTTTTTTTTTTTTTTTTTTTTTTTTTTTTTTTTTTTTTTAATGTTTCAAGACAGAATTTCTCTGTGTAAGAGCTCTGGTTGTTCTGAAACTCACTCTGTAGACAATGCTGGCCTTGAACTCACAGAGACCCACCCACCTCTCTCTACCTTCCAAGTGCTGGGCATAAAGGCACCACCACCTGGCCAAAAGCTTTTTTATTTAAAGTTAAATTTTCTTATTTAAAATTTTTTCAAACAACATATTTTTATCATGTTTTCCCCCTCCTCTTATTCTCCACCTATCTACCTACCCAACTTTGTTCTTGTTCTCTTTCTCTAAGCGTGCGCGCGCGCGCACACACACACACACACACACACACACACACACACACACATTCACTCACAAATGAAAATAAAAACAAGCAGAAAACAAGTAAAACAAAAAAAATGTCAAAACAAAAATGCCCAAAACTTTTAAAAACCACTGAGCTTGTTCTGTGTTGACCTATTACTCCTGGACATAGGCCTATCCTGGACTGTGATTGATATACCCAGTGACATTCCATTAAGAAAACTAATATTCCCTTTGTCATCAGGTATGAACTATAAATAACTTCCATGATAGAGGTGAGAGCCTATGTCTACTTCTTTGGCTCAGTGCTGGGACCCAATCTGTATCAAATCTGTCTAGGTCTTATGTGTGTTGCTACATTTCTGTGAGTTCATATATGCATCCATCTTAATGTGTCCATAGAGTCATCCATCCCCTCTGGTTCTTACAATCTTTCTACATCCTCTTCTATATAGATCTCCAAGCTCTGTTTAGAAGAGTATAAGTCTTCTGGATAAGTGAGACAGTTGATTAGCTTGAACTGTTTGGGAGGCCCCCAGGCAGTGGAGCTGGGACCTGTCCTTGGTGCATGGGCTGGCTTTTTGGAGCCTGGGGCCTATGCAGGGACACCTTGCTCAGCCTTGGCATAGGGAGGAGGGGACTGGACCTGCCTCGGCTGAATCTACCAGGCTTGGCTGACTCCCCTATCTTGCCTTGGAGGAGGTGGGAATGAGGGATAGATTGGGAAGGAGTGCTGGGGGGTAGGAGGAAGGAAGACGGGGGAATTGGTGGCTGATATGTGAAATTAAGTTAATTATAAAATAAAACTATTTAAAAAAGAGTAGAAGTAAGTCATTTTGAAATCAAGTTCCAGTTATAATTTTAATTAGGCAGTGTTATCATAGTTACATGTAAGCAGACTTTTTTGTTGGGACAGCTAGCTCACCAATAATGACATGAGACTTATTATTAATTGTAAAAGCTCAGCTGATAGCTTAGGCTTGTTACTCACTAGCTCTTACACCTTAAATCAAACCATTTTTATTAATGTGCCTTTGGTCTCTTTGTTTTATTACCTTTACTCTGGACTGCCCATGCTGCTTCCTCTCTCCCTGGATGGTGACTCCTGTCTTCTTCTTCCCAGTATCCTGTGTGCTTGAAAATCCTGCCTAGCTATTCAGCTTTTATTAAGCCAATCAGAATACTATATCTTCACAGTGTACAAAAAGATTATTCTACAAAAGTCATGTATGAAGTATTCAGGAGGAAGGGAAGAAGCAGGGAGGGAAGGAGGGAGACTGAGAAAACTTTTGTCTCTTCTTCTATATTTCTCTTTGTAAGGAATTTCTTCTCTATGGCTATGTATAGGCCAAACCATCAAAAACGAGGGATAAACATGAAACTTAGACAGTGTAACTATGCCTGTTAAATTGAATGTCATGTATACAAGCAAGTTTAGAAATGTTTATATGAAAAGAAAGAACAAGGAAATATAGGAGGTAATCATGGAGGTCATGGAAAGTTTCCTTTTCTTCTTTTGTTTTCAAATAAAACACATTTTTAAGCTACAGATTAAAAGTGCATTATGAGAAGACATTGGTAAGACCATTAGAAAATAACATGAAATATGACCATCTCAAGTAATAAACTAGGAACATAATTAAATAACTGACTACTCACTTCTTCAACCTTTAAGCCAAGTGCTATAATCTGGGCTTTAAAATTAATATGGAAACCATAGTAACAGATATTGAGGAATACTTCCAAAGAAACCTTGCTTCATTTCACTGTAATCTTAAAATGTAGATATCTGAGTGGGTAGTGAATCAGATAAGTACTCTGAAACATGACTTTAATTTATTACCAACCAGAATTAAATAAGCTCTGAAGGAGTACATTACAAGAAATTGAAAGCTGGAACCAATTAGAGATGTTCCTAGCCCAAGGTTACCCAATTCCCCTAGAGGACCTATAAACCATCAGTTGACATTCTGTTCTACAATGTGTCAAATCAAAATGAAAATATAACTGGATATTATGGAACACCTTTAGAAAAATGCTTTATGAAAACACAATTCACTGACAGGCCAAATCCATTATTAAGCAAAAGTCTATTTGTATCTTTCAACAACAGCTTGACTCATAGTTACGGATTTTGTCCTGAGTCCAAACAAAAAGCTATCACTATGAGTGTAGCTCAAGAAAGGCCCTTCTCCTAGGATAACAAATAGCCTGCTTCCTTAATGTCTGATCTTACTCCATTTTAAGAACCTCATTTATATATAATTGTTGTTGACAAATATAGATAGTATAAAGATACATGTAAAGAATTTATATACACATGTATATATAAATATGTTTGTACACATATGTTTGCATGATAGCAAGAGAGAAAATATATGTGGTGTGTGTGTGTGCGCAAAAGAGGAGAGAGGGAGAGAGGGAGAGGAAGAGAGAGAGAAAGAGAGAGAGAGAGAGAGAGAGAGAGAGCACATTTTTGCTTAGTTTTTTTCTACCCTAATCTGCTTCCTTTACATTTTTCTCTTAGTAGTTCTTTATCAGCAAATCTGTTGACCCAAACGTTCCAAATCAGGCTGTTCATTTATGAAATTTGATTTTAGACATATTTAAAACTAAATTTAGTTCCATATAGATAGTTAATAATCAAAAAGTATGTGTAAATGTGAGTTACTGTGTGACTACATTACCTTGCTCCTTTTCCTCCCTCATTGTGTACTCAGTAGATGAATGCTTAAAAAAGAAAGGTCTGGATTAGAGATTATTGCTATCCTTATCATCTAACACCACCCTTTCTCCAAGATCAATAAGCTATGGGTTGTTGGTTGAAGCCATAAAATCTGAGGGGGCAATAAAGATGCACCTCCCCCACTTCTGTCCTACAATAATGCAGATAATCAAACAGCAGCTCATCTTTGGAGGGATGTCATTCTGATAGTTGTGAGAAGTTGATGGCTATCCCATAAAACCCACTTTCCCCCCTTCCTCTCTCTAATATTTAGCTGTCCCTGAGAATATTTTTCATTCCTTGCTTTCCTCCTACACCCATACTAAATCAGTATTAGGCTGGTGAATAGCAAGCTAACTCTAGGAAATAAAGATGGGACATTCTCCCAGTTACAGCAGTTTATCACCAGAGATTAAAACAAATGTGAGTCTGAGATCTCTATTGTATCCCTTGCAAATGATCCTATTTCTCTTCTTTAAGGAAGATATATACATATCAGATTCCACCAAATGAATGAACAAATTCATCTAAAAGGACAAGGACACTTACATTATTCAAAAGCATGTGATATATCTAAATTAATCTAATGGCACATTTTTTTTAATTTTTGCATTTGCCCACATCTTCCTAATGAAATTTCAAGATGTCCATGATTTAAAGAATGAAACAATTCTCTTGCTGCTCTGATTATTATACTTCTCATTAATAAGTGATTATTCCCAAGTTGGGCCAAGAAAGTGTAGAGACAATCAGGTCTTCACAAACACATTCTTGTTTAGGATAGAGATATTCTTTTAATGAGAAAAGGCTCATTAGATTTCCATTATTCAAACTTCTGTCAAATGAGCAAGATCTTAACAAAATTATATAACTCAGTCACTGTTTCTAAGGGGATAAAATGTTCAGGGAATGTTCATATTTGGTCATCTCTTCTGGGATCTTGCAGGCATCAACTGAATCTCAGTTACAAGTCTATAAACACAGACGATATGACACAGAATTAACTATGGGCAATGTGGATAGGAAGCACGATAAATTGATGTTGAATGTTCTAGAACGTTGAATAATCTCAATATGTGTCTTGCCTGTTCACCTTGCTACAACAAAGTACTGTAGACTGGGCTTCTCTGGTGCTTAATGTTAACTGTCAACTTGGCACAGTCTAGAGTCACCTGGGAAGTCAATCTCAATAAAAAGTTGTCTAGATTAGACATGGCCTATGGGCATGTCTATAAGAAATTATGTTGATTACCTTAATGATGTGGGAAGATTCTTTCCATTGTGGTTCACCATGCTCTGGGCAGAGGATTCTGGATTGTTTAAGAGTGGAGAAAGCAAGGTGAACATGCATGGATTCATTCATTGCTCTCTACTGCTGCCTGTGGATGTAATATAACTACCTATTTCAAGGTCTTGCCACATTGAATTCCCTGCAATGATGGGCTGTAACCTGAAACTGTGAACCAAATAAACCCTTCCCCCCTTTACTTGTATTTGTCAGGATGTTTTGTTACAGCAACAGCAATCAAAACTATCAGCATCTTTAAACTAACAAGAAACATAAATGTTTGCTTATGACACCGGGGACTGGAAATTCCAAGAATGATGCTCCACCACCGGGAAAGAGGCCTCTTCCTTCTTGCTATATCCTCACACAATGTTGAGGAATCCAGAAATCAGTTATTTATCTTGTGCTTCTGCTTATAAAAATGTTAATCCCATATTGTGAGACTTCCACCTTCATTACCAAAATTCTAATCACTGTAACATATTGGGAATAGGGTTTCAACACAATTTGGGGAAATCACTAACATTTAGTCTATTACACTACTCTCAGCCTAAAGAGGAGTACTTTTTTGGCATTTTCTACAGATAGTAAATTTTTCTTTTTATAGTAAATGCTAGCTTGCTACATGGCTATTACAATGGTGGAGTAGAATTCACTGCAAGGACTGTCAGACACAAAACCACTGACATTTCCCTCATAACTGCATCCAATTAGATGCTATAGCCTAAGGGTCTAGTTTTGCTGATACAGGACATAAAGGGGGTGGGTTTTGTTTGTTTGTTTGATTGATTTTTTAAAATTATTTTTCTTTTACATTCGTCGCTGTAGTTTGACAATGTTCCTCAAACTCCCTGCATTGGTGAGCCACATTCCCAGCCCATGTGCTGGGATCCTAATTCCCAATACAAAAAGAGTTGAAAAGTGGAATTTTTAAGAAATAGTTGGGTGGTGGATTGATGTTTCTTTCACGGGAGTGGGGTTCTTAATAGGATGAGTTTAGCTTCCATTCTCCCAAACTCTTTTGCTCTCATCTTCACTTTTGTGCTTCTAGCTCTTGAAATGGGATGGTACGGCAAGAACATACTCAGCAGATGCCAGGTCATGCTCTTAGACTTGCTAGTCTACAGTACTGGGACCCAAATAAATACCTACTCTTTATAAACTATCTATTATGTCAGGTATTCTGCCCCAGCAGCAGAAAAGGATCTAAGTACATTTTACATTAAATTTTGCAATTCTACCACTTTCCTAATATATTTCCTATTATCTAATACTAATAAAAGCTTAGCCTAAAAGGTGATCTGTACCCAAAGGATGAGTGCTATGCTAAAATTATATTAAATATCTTAAAATTAACATTAAATTTAGTAAAATACAGTAGACCTATCTAAGGTGTGCTGAAGCTTTGGAATATATCAGCAAATGAAGATACTTTAGTCTAAGCAAAGTGCCAGGCAATCTCAATGCTGCAGCAAAATGTTCAAAACCAACTCAGTTCAATGGAAGAAGCTCAAAAGTTACTATGTGGCCCTCTGAGTTCAGACAAAAAAGAAAAGCTGAGTTCTGCTGTCTACAGAAGTGAGAATTGAACTCTTGATCTATTTTTTGTATCTCACTACCAAGAGGGAAGGGCATGAAACAAATATGGGGAACACAAAGTGAGTTTTAGAAATTAACATGGATTTGGATCAAGTTTCATGTGAAAAATATTTAACAGATAGTGGGATCATTAGAATTCCTGCTTCATAAGGTTGAATCATTCAAGCCACTGTGGTGTTTCATGCTAGTAATTCATGGGAGGCAGAGACATGGAGACCACCAAACTTTTGAGGCATTGTGTGATATAGAGTGAGACTCCGTTGAAAAGAAGAAAGGAAGAAAGATACGAAGGAAGGAGGGGAGAAAAGAAATGTTTTCTCCCCTCTCCTTAGTATTTGGCACCTAGTAGGTACTCAACAAATGTTGATGAAATGAACAACCTCAGAAGAAATCCTAGTGTACACCTAATAGTGAGAATGTCCACAATAACATTTTGGGAACAAATTAAATCCTATCAACAGAATCAAAAGGAATGTACTAACATCTCATGCCTTCCTCCAGAGCTTCTAATATTCTATCCTTTCTTCTCCTGGAGGGGTTTCTGTCAAGGCTAGAGAAAAAGTCATCCCATTTTCACAACAACAGCTGTCCATCAGCCTTGTACTATTTTTCTGCAAAATAGTACAAGCAAGCTCTAGTATTCTGAGTATTCTGGGCAGCAGCAAGATGGGAGGTTACAGGTTCTCACTGCCCACGTACATTGTGGCATTATGCTAATCTTAGGGCTTGAGAATTTACCTTCTCCTTGGGCCCTCCTCCTACCAACTATTCATGAGGAATGTGTTTGTCTCCTCCTTTTATCATGTGTAATCAGAGAGAATGGGGACTAACAATGTGTGTTGGTCAGGCTTAAACTTCCAACTTTTAGTTTGAAGATCTTTATATGGGAGCAGCGTTTAATGCAAAGACTTACTAAATCTGTATAAAATATAAAAACTGAGTAAGTGATTACTAATGACATGATTTTCCATATTTTTTCAAAGCTGAACTAGAGCAAATTGCTTCCATTTTAAACAGTAAATGCGTTTTCCAGTATGCAGTATACCTCAATAATCCATTTGCAATTTTTAGAATAATATAGATCTGTCTACATTTGCCAAATGAAAGACGTAGTTACAATATAAGTGAAGAAAAAGCAAGCATTGCATTTCAGAATAACATGGAAAAACCATTAAATCAGAATTCATTTTAAGCAAGTCACTACTGGACAGTGCGCTGAGTGTGATTACTAGTTCAGGGAATCCATTATAAAACAAATAAATTAATCATTACCCTGGAAAATTGATACATTGAGGTGGATTCATTTATCTACTGGAGAGCAAATAGAGTCAAGTTTGGTAAAGAGTTGGTATATCTGGAGGAAAGATTTTCTTCAACAAACACCAGTGAGAGCACATTAGGTTAAAAATTAAAACAGAGTATGCTTTAAACAATTATTCGGAATGTCATGGGTGAAGTGTGTGTCTATTTAGCTCGAATGTTTCCCAGTTCATGCCCTTACTAGCTCTTGGTCAACATGAACCAACCACATTCCATTTGCACTCAGGACTTCAAAGCAGTCAGTGAGGCTCCCTGCAGGTTTACACACAAGGCTGGTTTTTGCTGGCTTCCCAGGTTGGGTAGCACCTCCCCTACAGTTCTGACAACCAGATACTCATCCATCATTGCTGCCTCCTGTGCTAGGTAGATTTCACTTGATGATGAATGGTACTAGGGTTCCTCTGCAGGGTATCACCACAATCAATGCAGAAAGGCAGAGGGGGGCTGCGATGGATTTGAGCCTGTCTTCATAAACTCCAGCCAACCTTTAAGGTCCTATTTGTTCTGGCTTCAGTCATTTGACATCCATCCTTCTCAGCATCCTGTAGACTTCTGTCTCCACCACCAGAGCCAGAGGGAACAACCTTGCATAATAGTTTAGCCTCATCCCACAATTGTGTAAGTCTAAGAATCTCAGGAAATGCCTCAGCATACCAATGAATATTTTAAAAGTTGGTGTACTGAATCGTTTTTTGTGTGTGCCATCTTGACACAAGCTTGAGTCATCAGAGAGGAAGGAGCCTCAGTTGAGGCACTGCCTCCATGAGGTCCAGCTGTAAAGCATTTTCTCAATTAGTGATTAACTGGGGAGGGTCCAGCCCATGGTGGGTGGTGTCATCCTTGGACTGCTAGTCCTGGGTTTGATAAGAAAGAAGGCTGAGCAAGCCAGGGGAAGCAAGCCGGTAAGCAGCACCCCTCCATGACCTCCTCCAGGCATTAGCTCCTGCCTCCGGATCCTGCCCTTATTGAGTTCCCATTCTGAATCCTTCAATGATAAACAGCAATGCTGAAGTATAAGCCAAATACACCCTTTCCTCCCCAACTTGCTTTTTGGTCATGGTGTTTTGTTGCAGCAATAGAAACCCTAACTAAGACAGTTGGGTTCCCCTGATAAACTCTGTACTGAAACACAGAGTATCAGAGTAGTGGGAAAAAGTGTAAATGCATTCAGAAGAGTATCCTTCATTCAAACGTACACACACACACACCATACACACACACACACACACACACACACACACACACACACACACGGGGGGGGGGGGGATGTGTTTAAACTAGCTCCCATTGAGGTAGGTGAATCTCTGAGAGTTAGAAGCCAGCCTGGTTTACAGAGCAAATTCGAGGACAGTGAGGCTACACAGAGAAACCCTGTCTCAAACAAACAAACAAACAATAAAAGTGGCTCCCATCCACTGCAGTTTTTCTAGACCAGTCAATGAAAGGCCTCATCTGTCCTATTTAAGAACTGTAGGATTGTGCTAGGGATAAATCAATTTTCTGATGAATTCTGAGAGGTTTGTTATCTTTTTATAACTTCATAGTTTGGAAGTAATTGCTCGCATCTGAAATAAAGTGTTAATAGTTGAGAATCCACTGTATGTTTTTACCTGACATTTCAAATATACACAGTGATGTCAGATGTTATCTAGGTGACACCGTCATTCGTAGTACTGACATTCAACAGTTAAAGGTTTGCTTTGTGTACAAGGTTTGATGCATATTTTTACTTATGTACTGAGTTTTTCATCTCGAAAACTAATTCTAGTGTCAGAAAAGAATAAGTGGCCAGGGTCTAATTTATTAGTGACTCTACTCATTGTTGTGACAAAATTCCCTACAAAAACAGCTTAAGGAAGTAAGGGCTTCTTTTGGCTCACCACGTGGGAAGGGACACAGACCATCATGGATGTGAAGACTCAGTAGCTAGCATAAGCATGAGCTGACTCTTTGTATTGCATCTGGAATCCAGAAGCAGGAGAGAAGAGTGATGGAGCTCCACTTACTCTCTCGTCTTTATTCAGGCTGGGAAGTCTAGCCCATAGAACAATCCTGCCCATACTCAGGGTGGATTCTCCCAACTTAGTTAAATCTTTCTGGACATGCCTTCACAAACATGCCTGGTGGCGTGTTTCTGTTGTGAGTCTAAATCTAATCTAGTGACAGTGACAGTGAACAAAAACCACCACAGTCGGCAGATATAGAAGACACTGGGGCATTTCTAGGACCCACCTTATCACATTTATGCTTTGTAATTGTAGGGGATTCTATCCAACTCTCTGTGATTGGTATTATTATTCTTATTGTAAAATTGGGGAAATGGAGATTTGATGAGATTAATTCCAATACCTTACCCTGAACGAAGCCTGTCTATTGCTTCCCTAGGGCAGGGGAAGTTAGAAGTTTTGAAGGCTGAGCAGCCATAGGTCTAGCTTTTTATCCTTCTCTATCATGGCTTAGCTTTATTCTACTTCTGTATTGAAAAGGAAGCCTCCTTCTACCTTGAAGAAAGTCCTTCAGGACTTTCTTAACCAAAAGTTTAGCCAGACATTGTTGCTGATGTTGGCCATATTGTGACTTTCTGTTCTATTTTTGGTAACCAGATCTTACTGTGTTTATTTTATATCACACCTTGACCCCACTCTCAAGATTAATTGAAAACCTGTCTCAGTATTCGTTCGATAAAGCATTGAGAGCCCAAATGGGCCAGACATAATATTAAACATCATGGTTAATGAATAATACATGGAATCTGTCCACAATGAGGAGATATTTCTAGTACAAGAGATAGTCATGTGAAATAAAATTGCAGCAAGATACAATACTACTATAATTTGAGAATGTACAAGGACAGTGGGGACCAACTCTCCTGGGAGAAAAAGTAAGAAAGGCTTCATAAAAGCAGCACATCATTGCAGTTAAGAGACTTGGAGGACAAGGAAGAATTTCAAAGGTGAACGTCTTGTAATAGAAGTAAGGACATGTGCAAAAAGATCATGGAGTAAAGCAGATGCATGTGTTGGAAGTATAGCAGTGTGGTGTATTAGAATATAGAGAATGGGAGTCTATTAGAATATAGACAATGCCACAGTCTTGGATCATTTTAGAGTGTTTAGACTTTCATCAGGAGGTCAATGGGAATTATTATAAGATTTAAATAGGGAAAAAAAGCATACTTAAAATGTCAATCTGTATATAGAATGTATGACTACAGGTCATAAGAGGGTGCCAGATCTAATCCAGATGGTTGTAAGCCACCATGTGGTTGCTGGGAATTGAACTCAGGACCTCTGGAAGGGCAGTCAGTGTTCTTAACCTTTGAGCCATTTCTCCAGGCCAGGTGGTGGTGGCACACGCCTTTAATCCCAGCACTGGGGAGGCAGAGCCAGGTGGATCTCTGTGAGTTCGAGGCCAGCCTGGTCTACAAAGCAAGTTCCAGGAAAGGTGCAAAACTACACAGAGAAACCCTGTCTCAGAAAAAAAAATGTCAGTCTGACACCCATATGTGAAGAGCTAATTTGGAATGAATCAAAACTGACCCAGAGTGGCTCATGACGGCCCCACAATAATCTTTCCAGTGCAAGTACCCTGAGCTAGCCCAGAACATCAGAATTCCATTTCCCTACCTGAATGCTTCCTAGAGCCTCCAATCTAACCTGTATGAAATGAATGTGTTGATCTACTGAATTCCTTATTTTACATTCTCTGTCAAATCCTTGGTTGTAGTTTTTCTTTTGTAAAATGCTATATATTATATGAGTTGAATCTGTTACTGCCTTTTCCTTTCTTTTTGGATATCTTTTAAATTTCTTAATACCAATCAATTTTCATTTGGCCCAATAGAGACTCTCTAAGCCCAAGTTATGTTAGCTAGAATCAGACAAATGTTTTTCTTCACTGATTTTGGATTCTTAGTGATAAATCAAGAGTAACCTTGGCTAATTACACTTATATTTGTATATAGAGGCATATATATTTCACATATATTCAATTTCATACACACATATATCTATACACATATGTTTATATATGTATGTATGAAATTGTACATATGTAACATTATAAACATAAAATTGTATGTAAGAAATTATATCAATGTGGAATTTTATGTGCGTATGCATACATACATACATACCCATATACATACATACATACATACAATACTAAAGAAGTTGAAGACTTTCTTTAGAATTTGAGTTGGCCTAGAGGATTCCTGAATCAATGTTGCATATCATAATGATTCAAATGATAAAGGGGAGTTCTTTCTAGGCCGAGGACAGCCATACATATATAGTGGATAGTTGTAGTTCTGAATATAGTATTGGCCTTCTTATTTTGATAATTGATGTGGTCATTGAAAACAAAAAAGAAATCAAATATAATTGAAGTTTATTTTTGAATCCCCATATATCAGTTATAGTGCTAATTCCTTGTAGTTAAAGAAAAGCTTTAGTGAGTTGCCACCCTGTTTCTTCAAGTTCTTCCTTAAAAATGCACAAAGCCAGCCATAACTGGATAAAGAGCAGGACCAATAAAAACTTTAGAAACAGAAAATGTTACAAGGTATTATATCATAAGAAAAGAGATAAAAAGCAACTCCAACCATTTGATATGGCTACTTACAGCTGGGCAGCTGCAACCCAAAACAAGAGGGAAATTTTTATCTCTTAATAATATGTGTTTTTTTGAGTGATAAACTTTTTATAGTATAATTCATGTACCTGAAAAGGTGAACCTTTTTAGCACATCAAAATAGATAAAACAGAAAAAAATTTTCAAAGGAATGAATCAAAGGCCACAAAACTTCCAAGTACTATCCAAGCACTACAGAGGAAGTATGATATTTAATGCAGAAAGTCCCCAATGTGTAACACCTAAAATTTTTATTTCAGCAATTGTCTTTTCAATATGAAGACCCTTTGTCTGTTCCAGGGGGTTATGACAGGTAGAATTCTACCTAAAATCCCCTCAAGTTTCCAGTTCTCCTGGGCACTTCCTCTTTGAAGTACTAACTGTTTCTAATCAATGGTACCTCATTACAGCTTCAGTGTAAGTCTGAACAAAGGATCCATTTCCCAATGGGTTGTAAAAATTAATAGAACATGAAGGAAAGTTATACTTTATATAATGGGAAAGCCTCAGCATTTTAGTGACTTTCAAGACTGATTCCCTAATTTTTTTTTTTTTTTCAAACAAGTTAACCAAGAATGAGGGGTATTAGATTGCACTAAAAAGGATGAAAACCATGTCTGTTTCATGGGGGCATTAAGCTTACACAATTTTGAAAACCATCTTTAAACATATAGCAATATAGAATTCAGGATTGTGGCTTATGAAAGTGAGGAGTTAGTAGTCTAAATGAGATAGCTGAATGCAATAAAATCCAACTTGAGCACATGCAAGCCAAGTGAGTGTTAAAATGGGTCAGTATCAAAAAGAGAGGGGCATGGGCACTTATGCAGCTGCAGACACAGGGCTCAGTAGAATCACTTCTGACTTTGGCTTTCTGTAGAAGCATTCTTTAGAAGTAGTGAACCACTTAAGGCCTATAAGCTGGGTGTCATAATGCCCATCTGGTGCAAAGAGACTCTCCCTGGGGCAAGCTGAATTCTGGGTAAGTGCTTTAGATGGCAGAGCACAGGTCCCTGTTAATGTTGCTAGAGGGGCAAAGACTCAAGAGACATGTAGGAGCAAACACTTGCACACAGCATAGGAAAGGGAATTTGCCCAGAAGAATCTGGAAAGAAAACTCACAACATAAGGGATTTACTCCATGAAGAACAAGATAGTGGGTGACTCAGGAGCATAAACTTAAAGGTCCCTTTCCAATAGAAAGTGTTTTCTTTAAGCATGATAGCAGATGCTAAAGACTTTAACTCTCCTGGCTCAGCATTTCTGTCTTTTTGAAAACAGAAAACTAACAAAATACAAAAATGAAAACAAGATCAAACAAAAATGATCATAAAATTTCCAATTCAAAAGCTATTTAAATATCTTCTAAAAGATCATTATATGCACAGATTCTCATTAAAGATTTATAACTAAAAGTCTAGGACATTTGGATTAACCAAGTGTTATATACTAATTAGTACTGAAATTTATCTTTTTTGAGCAACATTCTTTTTGCCCATTTATTCTTGACCTACCTCTGTATCATACAGATGCTAGTAGACTGAACCTTGAGCAAAATTTATTATATAATGCTTTGATATGTAAATAGCATTACTATAAGCTATCACTTATTAAAGCCACATTTTCTAAGAACAAATAGCATAGTTTAGACCAGAAAGTTCCTGCAGTAGGAAGTTACTATTGATTTGCATTTCCTACTTAAGTAATTCACTATTGATTTATAATTCTTCTCCCTAAACAAAGCGCTTCAATCATTAGGAAAATTAAAATAAGATGAATTGAGGAGGAAATTGTGACTGACTACATTATAACAGGAAGAGAGGCCTAGAAGTTCCTTTTTCCTCTTCCCACTCTATGGGGCAGTGGCTTTTATTTTACTTTATTATTTAAACTAAAAATTTCCAATTATTCCAGATTGGTTTTGGAAAGTCTCTCTTCCCTAGTTGGAAGAGACGACTGGAAATAATTTACATGGTGCCTAGACTATGCTGCTGAACAAGGGAAAAGAATAAGCTTTGCAAACTACTAATGGATTTCAGATTCAGATGTTTCCTCTTCTTAACACTCATCTGGATTTGGGCCCAGTCTCCAAACCTGTTAGAGCATGACCATGGCTGCATGCATTCATGTGCTAAAAAGTAAGAAGAGATATCTCAAACAGATGTGATGCTGGAAGTCTGCAAAAATCTAAAATTCCACAAAAGGCTACCAGCTACCACCAGGAGGGGAAGGCACAGGATCATCTAAAGGAGTAAAATAAAACATAGACTATTAACATTCATTTTTAGTTTGGTTCCCATGAATCAAATCCTCCTGTGCACATCCATAGCAAGGGCTCCTTAAAGAGAAGATGAGACGATGCTCACAGGGGAATAAACAGATGATCACAGAAGTCCCTCCTTCTCTACAGACAGACATAGTAAACATGGTGTCCAAAGAAACACTGACCCACAGGACCCTGAGATCATTCAGAACCCAGAGCTGAACTCAAATCAGTTTGGTAATTTCCTTGGCATCAAGATGCAGAATAAGTCAAAGTAAATTGCAGTTGACAAGGTTTATAGATTCTAAAATTAAAGTTAGTCACCCTCCAGCAATTCATAATCATATTTGAATATCTGACAGTATACCTACTCACACAAAAGTGCTCCTTGGGGATATCCTCTTTTAATGAAAGCTGTTTTTCTTCCCTCATCAAAGTATGCTATTTGTCTTCTTACATGTTCTTGATTCTCCCAGTTTTCACACTGATATATCTACATGAATATAATTTAAAATAATGTTTCAGCCCCACTCACTAGAACAGAAAAACATCACCTGTCCTTGGCGCCATATATTCTCTGTGCATCTAGTCTCAATCTGTATCCAAGAATGACTTCCAGTAATGGAGTCACCTCAGAATCTTTCCTCTGGCTTCTACATGGGTCTAGGTAGCTGACAAGGAGCAGCAATTGGAATCATATAACTGCATGAAATAGAGGCCAGAGTGCAGTTAGTTTTCTCTTTCAACTAGGTGCACTATATATAGCATGAGTGATCAAAGACCCTGTCATATGACAGCAGCTCTCCCAGGTTTTAGAAGTAGCCTACATGTTTTGTCCATGTTGGCCTAATTCTGGTGACATCTTCCTGATGCTACTGGTTTCAGAAGGCTTTGTTAACTCTTTGAAACCTTTAACCCCAAACATGCCTTAATAAAGAGTCTCCTTATATTAGCCTAACTAATTCACATGCATTTCTCTCCTTTCCTTGTAAGACTCTGATTAATAAAATTGAAAAAGAACAAGCATTTATTGTAACACTACATTTGAAGAGCCACACATGTGTGTGTGTGTGTGTGTGTGTGTGTGTGTGTGTGTGTGTGTGTATGTTAACACTTGTGTGAAGGTACCTAAGGAGGTCAGAAGAAAACATCAGATCCCCTGGAGCTGGAGCTACATGCATGTTTGAGCTTCCCAGTGTTGGCTCTGGGAATGGAAATGTGTTCCTCTGCAAAAATAAGTACTCTTAAACATGAGTCATCTCTCTAGACTTTCAAAAACCTCTTTTTAAATAAGACGAGTATAACAATAACACCCCCTCACAAATGTTGTTCAGATAACACGAAACCATGTTTTTAAACCCAAAGCATACCATGCACATTAAAGGAAGAGAGGGTAGAAACTGTGTGAGAGCCAGAGAGAGGATCAGGAAGTGTGCTGTGAGACCATGCCTCCTAGTAATGTCAGCAGCTACACCATAAAGTCTCTTCAGTATGACTGCTGAAGTGTGAGCTGTACAAGGACAACAACAATAAACATGATAAAATGGACAGCAGAAAGCCCACAGGACCTCACTCGACTCTACACAAAGAACTAAAGGCAACCAAGAAATACCGAGAGCAGGAGAAATAAACTTCTCCAGGGAAAAGCACACAAATTAGTTATCTAATATCAAATAACCAGTCCTAAAAACATATATACAAGTAATATGATACAGACAGGAAGGTAGTATTTGTGTATTTAGCAATGTGTATGTCTATATGTGTGCATGTATATACATATATATGTATCTATAACACAAATTTGAAAAAGAGCAAAGACGAGTATATGGGAGAATTTGTAGGAAGGAAAGAGGAGGAAATGATATAACTGTACAATAATTCCAAAAATTTTAAAAACTAAAAAATTTAAAAATAAACCCTGATAACACCTGTAATTCTAGCAATGATGTTGAAAGATGTTGAAATGAGGCTTTGAGGGGTGAAACTTCCAATGAGAATCACCTAAACATTTACAGATCTCTCTTAGTGACTTAAGCACTAAGAAATCCCACAGCTATGTTACCCAGTTTATAAATGAACACAACATTTTTGTAACTACCCAAGAATCATGAGTAACATCCTGAATTACTTTCTTCTCTCAATTGGTCTCAGAGCTGGTGAGTTTCTCAGCTTCAAAACATTCCTTTCTTCAAGAGACAGTATGGAGGTTAAAATGATGGGTAACAATGTGATGATGGTGGTGGTATTTCACTAAGACTAACTATGGGCCAGCATTAATCTCACCACTTTGCATATGATAAATATTTAAATATTCAAGACAATCATGTATGGTACTATGTTATTAATGTCCCATTTTACAGATAGGGGAACTGAGGCAATAGTTAAAAAACTTACCTATTGGCATATCTAGTCAATAGTAGAAGTGAAAAATCCAGCTCTAGCATTCAGGTAATTGTAGTTAGAGATTTTCTGCTTGGCCCACAGTCAGGACAAATATCTCTCACCTGCCAGGCCCATAGACAGTCAGATCCAACCAAGTAAACACACAGAAACTTACATTGCCTACAAACTGTATGGCCATGGCAGGCCTCTTGCTATCTAGTTCTTATATCTTAAATTAACCCATTTCTGTTAGTCTATAAGTTGCAACGTGGCTTGTGGCTTACCAGAACCTTATATCTTCCTTGTCATGGTGGTGGCTGGCAGTATCTCTCCATCCAGCCTTCCACTTCCCACAATTCTCCTCCTCCTTTTCCTGCCTCCCCTATCCTTCCTGCCTGGCTACTGGCCAATTAGCACTTGATTTATTTTAACCAATCAGAGCAATACATTCGACATACAGACCATCCCACAGCACATCCCTTTTTCTTTTTTTCAAAAGCAAGGTTTTAACTTTTATATAGTAAAATTTCAGATAACAAAACAATTATCAAGCAAGGATTACAGTTACAATATTAAAGATATCCTATCTATCTTATATTTGTCAGTCTAAGGTTTTATATCTAATTTATCTTTTATCATAATTGAGGAAATTATAGCTATCTAGTCTTCAACTACATCAAAGACCTCAGAACGATATAATATTACCTGAGAACCGGGAGAAGGATGCAAACAACTTTCGGGATTCTTGTAGAGTAGACAGAGATAACTGGCAGCCTGGATAGTCACCTAATGTTCCTTTGTAAAGCTGGGGCATTTGTCTTCAGCCCACAGGGTTAGAGTCTCTTGGTCACTTTTTTCAGTGTCCTGTAGAATGTCTGATAGTTTCCTCTGTGAAGCAGGAACCTGAAGGACCATTTTGTCAAGCAAAGTTCAGTGGTCATCTTTCTATGTGTCCTGCATGTCTAGCTGATCATGCAGTCCAGGCAAGAACAGTTTCTTGCCCAAATGGCTATTTTTGCCAAGGTGAAGATAAACTCCATATGAAGTGTCTTCAAAGCCCATCCTCCTCTCTGAAGTAAATCAGTGCTGCCTGGAGCAGATATGTCTCACTGTCCAGAAAGTCTAAATTTTAAAAATATTTTAAATGCCATATTTTGTAGACCTTTGAAGTGTTTGAAGATTACCTGTCTATCTGAAATATATCTATGTATACCTAGAAAACTTAACATGACTATAAATTTGACTATCATTGAAGACTAATTGATCTGTATTTCTTAATTACCCATTACAATCTAAATGCGTTACATAAACATAATACCTCAAACGAGAGTAGAAATATATATACAGTATAACAAAATTAACTTTAAGTTTGTATCAATAGACTAAAATCTATACCAATGTAAGACATTTTAAACAAGTTGTTGTTCTTTAAAAGTAAGTTCATTAATCTACCCTTTCATCCTATTATATCTCTATCATATGACCCCCCCCCTTTTTTTTTAGAAAGAGATCACATTTATAATCAACTTGCTTTAAATAAAAGTACTGTTTTTTCTCTGTCCCACACCAGAGGGCTCCTCTGATTTGGGACATAAGAATCTCTTAACCTTTTCTTTTAGCAATATGTCTGGGTTTAGAGAAGGAGTGAGCCAATTCCATCTCCCAAGCCAGCTTGATAATTTTGGGAATTTGGGCATAGTTTTTCTTACTACTTCCTGCTGGAGGGGGGCACTGTATATTATGGGGACACAAAGAAAATTTTAGGATTATGGAGTAGTCCATGAGGGTAAACCTCTGAGCCAGTTGCTTTGAAACCATTCTGCATGTTGGATCATCTGGGCCATGGTGTCATCGGAGACCTTTCAGGTGGTCTTGGCTGATCAAACCTGATGTATCTTAATCTGGAACAAATCCATAGCCTCTGGCTTTCTGTGGAAACAAAAGCAGAGACTCTTTTCCAAAGTAACATATCCTTATATCCAAATTTTGAAGTCAAGGTACCTTTAAAATTTACATAATTGTTTAACTCAACAGCTTTAATGATCAAATCTTTTCCTGTAGTTAAAAATCCCAAAGACAACATAAACCAGATTGTCTGTGTAATATTCATCTTTGTAAGATTGAAATGCCTCTGTGGGTGCTGGCTCCACCCATCTCAGTTTCCCAACATGGTGTTGGTACAGTTTATCACCACTTTGCATCTGGAGCCATGTGTACCATCAAATATCAGAAGCAGTTTTATCAAAGCAGTGCATAGCCCAGAACCCAACCCCCCTTTTTTTTAAACTAGCAAAAGCTAAATCCACCATGCAACAGAGTAAAGTGCCGCTTGTAGACTCTTCATTCCGGCCATACTACAGGTCAGACGCACATGCCAGGAACCCATCATAGTAGCTCAAACCGGTGAGCTGCTGCTAACTTGAGAGAGACAACTAGGAAGATGTTTTTAGCTCCGTTTTAGAATCTTTTTTCCTCAGGTTTTAGGTGGAAACTCTTGCCCCACGTTGGGCACATTTGTAAATAGAGATTTTTCTGCCTGGCCCACAGTCAGGACAAATATCTCTCCCCTGCCAGGCCCATAGACAGTCAGACCCAACCAAGTAAACACACAGAAACTTACATTGCCTACAAACTGTATGGCCATGGCAGGCCTCTTGCTATCTAGTTCTTATATCTTAAATTAACCCATTTCTGTTAGTCTATAAGTTGCCACGTGGCTTGTGGCTTACCAGTACCTTACATCTTCCTTGTCATGGCAGTGGCTGGCAGTATCTCTCCATCCAGCCTTCCACTTCTCACAATTCTCCTCCTCCTTTTCCTGCCTCCCCTATCCTTCCTGCCTGGCTACTGGCCAATTAGCACTTGATTTATTTTAACCAATCAGAGCAATACATTTGACATACAGAACATCCCACAGCATGTAATAACAGCCATGTGCCAAGATATCACACCCTGCCATTTATACCCTATTCTTGTGTGCCATGGACATCTGTGTTCCATCCTTGCAAATGTAAATGTTTTATTAAGAATAATAATAACAGTAAAAAGTGTTAAGTAAGTATTTTGCAGAGTGAATATCATTAGGCCATTTAAATTTATTATTGAATTTCTATTCATCACAGTTCAGTGCCTTTTTTTAAAAGTTTCCTTTACTAAAATTACATTCATAGAATAGTTTTTCTGTAAACTTTGGACTGAACACTGGATTTATTTGTTAGTCATTCTGTCTATAACAAATGTGATGAAGTATAACTCAAACCATAGGCCTCTTCTTTTATGCATATTGTAGTTGAGTTTCATAGGCTGACATTTAATTTACATGGATTCAATCAGGTTGGCTAAATTTAAAATAGCCTAAGGCTTTCAGTGGTTTCCCAAGGGATTTCCAAATATTAAAATGCTTTATACCCTATGAAGCAAGAGCTAGGTAGTGACACCTTCAAGAAGAAACTAAGGAACTCATGTGGAAGGGGTATTGTTGAGAAGCAGATTATTAACCTAATGATAAAAATATCTCTATACAAATTGCAATTATAAAAACTCCAGTATTTTACACTGTGTCAAAATCCAGCAAAATTTTAACCAAATGATGGCTCAAATCACTCAGGGTGACCTACAGGTAAAGAAGGCTCAGAAGGACAGAATGTCACTCATTTAACAACCCAAATAATGTCTATTCTTAGTCTGAGTTATAAAGAACCACCAGGTTAAGCGCAATCTCTGGCTTTCAGTCTTTAAAACCATCACGGTAGTGGAAGACAACAAAGCACTAAGGGATTGTCCTAAATTAATGTAAAAAGACACAAGATAGGAAACATTATAGCAAAATATAACCCATCATCCTGGACCAGATTCTGTACTGGAAAATACAGCTGAGCCAGGAATACAGACAATATATTCTGAAAACCAAAAACCAAACCAAAACAAAACAATATGAAATTTCCGTTTTGTGTAACTAGACTGTGACTATGTAAGAAAATACTCAGGAAATATATACTAAAGTATTAAGTAAAAATGTATGCAATCTGTACTTCAGTTGTTCAGAAAAACAAAACAAAACTGTGTGTACCCATTATAAAAGAAAATGGATAGATACTGTTGCTTTTAACATGGCAATGAGATTTCTTTCAGTTGGGACCCATTTCAGAATCATGATTTTTATAAGAGTATGGCTGGAAAGCCTTATATAAACTGATCAAAATTGGGAACATTGCTAAAAATCTAATGGAGAAATAATGATAATGTTACAGCCAGCAATTTGAAATTTCCACAAAATTGCAGAAGTGTCGCAAAAGCCTCCAATTATTTACTTGCTGATTACAGTGTTTGCATGGAATTGCATGCTGTGTGTATTACCAAGTTATACATGCACATTACTGTACAGAGGCATCCAGTAAGTACCTTATATACTGTGTTTATGGGCAATTTAGGGATTTTCCCGGGTAATTCTTACTATGAACAATTTTCAACTTATTTAAGATCTTAAATCCAGCTTTTAAATATTACTGCAGTGTATTTCTAGAAAATCCAGGTTTGATTTTTTTCACCCTTAGGTTAAACTTCAAATATCTAAATTTTAAGGACTGGGGTTGTGCCACTTTGAAGTGTGTTGATTTGTTCTTATGACCAGAGCCTAATGGCTGTTGATAGCTCTAGGTCGAAATAGGCAAAGGGAGAACACAGTGGAGACACAGTGGAGGAGGTGAGTTTATTTCATAGCCCACCTCAGTATCTGACAAGAGAATATTGGGCTCCTTGTGACAGCTCCTGGGTGGCCCTTGTATGCTTGTCCCAGTTTCTAGTAACTGCATTTTCAAATGTGGGCTGTGGAAATGTTAGAACAATCTATTAATAAGGCAAACCTGGACTTAGTGTTTATAGCAGAAATATATTCATTAAGTGCGGTGACTGATCTTCATGATCATTGGGTTGGATTAACAATGCCTAAGGTATCACAAAGATGCACCTTTGGAGGTGTACCTATGAGGGTGTTTCCAGAGACGGTGATCTGAGAAAGAAGGCCCAACTTGAGTGTAGGCAGCATTATCCAACAGGAGTCCTGGGGTAAATAAAAGAGGGAAAAGGAGAAAGGTAGATGAACCCAGACATTGGCATTTCCCTTTATCCTTTACCCAAACCATCTACATATGAGACAGCCACCTCATGGGACTATCACCACAGCCATGAGTAGCTCTTACAACCTTGGCTTGTCCACCATAATGAACTGTTTAGACCTTTAAATTGTGAACCAAATTAAACCCATCCTTTTTTAAGTGGCTTCTTCACAGGTATTTTGCAATAACAACAGTAAAAGTAGCTTAGAAAAAGAAAAGTAACTAATATGCTATATTGCTAAGTCATCTGAGCATCTTACAGAATCATGACTGCACCCCCAACCCTCAATGAGATGATGGCATGACAAATGTACCATAAGCAATTTAAGGAAAGAAAAGCTTGTCTTGCTTCCTGGCTTCAGAGATACTATTCTTACACTGGAGCTCTGCTGATTCTGGGCCTGTAGGGAAGCAGAACCTCACAAACGCAGAAGCATGTATCAGAGACCACTTTTGTCATGACAAACATGACAGAAAGAACAGAGAGGTTTCTGGGACCAGCTGTGCCCCTAGAATCTACTTCTTCAATCTAGGCCTCTCAGCCTAAAGTTTCTTCTACCTTTTCAAATACTGCTACCAGTTAGGAGAAAGGCTTCATATGCTTGTGGGAGACAACCAGCTTCAAGAGATAACATAGGGCTTGCTTATAATTGAAAAAAAGGGTTACAATAAAATAATTTAGGATTGGTGGATCCAAGACATGGATTCACCAATCAACTAAGAACCAAACAATTGTTTGGTTACCATGGTTGCATCACCTGTCACCCTGAGAAGAAGATACTTATACTAGTAATGCTAGTTTAGGTGGCATGGCTTTGAGATGAGTGGACTTGTAAAATTTTAAAGGAAGCATTGAAGTATTTGAAACCTCACTCCCCTAGGCAAGAGCTGTCTGAAATAGCAGTCATGTATGGACTTGTGTAGGTGGTTTCTGCTCTTAGCTTCCATGTTTAGGTCTAGTGACAGTAATAGCTCCTCTTTTTAGCCTCAGAGTACTTTACCATCTGTAGTTGGTTTTCTATAATTCTTGTCTCACACACTTGTAGATAAACTTTTCATTAAACTGCTTTCAATTATTCTATGTGAATATGCCATCTGTTTCTTTCAGTTGGCAACACAACTGAAAAAGGTATTTATGAGCTCAATAAACATTTGTTCACTTGAGTGTATTTATTGTCGATATTTATTGTTAAAGTCATCAGCTTTGCTAGTGTGATTCATAATCACCGTGCACACTGAAGCCACTGAATCTAGAACAAGAGGTGAACCACACAGTGACTTTATACCTGCATCTACTTGACCTTCCCACTGTAGTGGTCTTATCTTCAATTTCTCGTGGGGGTCCTGGTACAGGACAGGGGTGTGTCAGTTGCTCTGGAAATGCAGCTCTTGTCTTTGGCTCTTGGGCCCTGGTTCTGAAGGCTGCAATTCTCTGAGTCTTCCTTGCCATAATAAGAATCTGCCTAGGGACTCAAAATGGTTTTATTTTGCCCTGTCCTAGCTGCCAAGAACTGGAGACTTGATCATAAATCTTTGCCAAGTGCAAGGACAGCTGATAGCTAATTGTCTGTTGCTGTTGGCCTGTCTATATTTCTAGCATAACTTTGAATCCTGTGCCCTCTATCTACCTCCTGCTATGAACATGTGCATGTCTTTGTATCTAGACTTGTGTGTGTGTGTGTGTGTGTGTGTGTGTGTGTGTGTGTGTTTAACACCAGCATCAATGCTTGCTCACATTAATTCCTGTCTGATAAACCCATTTGTGTGATATCTAACTCCCAAGAATTTGGTAGAGAAAATGAAAATCATGTCACCTGCTACCTCTTCTATAATGTACACACAAAGGAATGCTAAAAAATAACTAAAGCTTGAAAAAAGAAAGAAACCATTGACTTGATGGCTAGGGCCATAGCACAGTAGTAAGAGTACTATCCTCACATGCATGACCCTCTAGGTTATGCCTAGAGAAAGGAAGGAAAGGAGGAAGAGGAGGAGAGGGAGGAAGGAAGGAAGAAAGGAAGGAAGGAAAAAAGACAGGAAGGAAGGGAGGGAGGGAGGAAGGAAGGATGGATGGAAGGAAGGAAAGAGAGATATAGCTAAATATTTTTTAAGAAATAAGTGCACTTATAAACATATTTTGAATATTTCTCTAGACTATGTTCTCCTTACTAAGACACTATCATCTTTACTATATCTAACTTGCAAACACTCATCAAGTACTGTATTGAATTATATTGTGACATCCAGCAGGACTGTTTTCTCTGTGTTAAGCCTGTTTGCAATTAAATATAGGAAAAGACATAAGGCAGACATGAAAGTACAATTATAATCCAATCGTTCCGGGTTCCATCTATCATTCTTGGCTTTCTTGCCAGGAACGATTTCAGTTTAGTTACAACACATACATTTATCTCAACTCAATATAAAAACTCACATAACACATATCCCAATACTTTCAGAGATAAAAGTGAATGCAAAGCCTCAGTTACACACAATTGTACTATCACTTTAAAGGAAATGGGAGGTGGCTGTTTTTCTGAAGGACTTGTTGTGAATATCCAACACAGAGGCAGGAAGTATGAAATCCTGGGGTGTTGTATCAGGCTCCACCCTGAGACCGACCTGCTGAGTAACTGAGAAAGGAATCAGTTCAGTGCCTCCCCTGGTTTCTGACAGGAAGCATGGCAGATGCTGAGACTTCCTGCTGAGAACACACACTTACTTCTTATTTCATAGATTACACACTCTGTTTTATCAGAAATGGTGACTGAAAGCATTGGAATCCCACTTAGACAAACCTGGATGTGAATCCCAGTGCCTAGTCTGACTAGGTTTCTGGCTTTTGCAGATTAACTTATTTCATCAAAACTTGGTCATCTCAGTGAAAAAAGTAATTCAAACATCTATGCAAAATTATTAAATGAAATAATGCATGGAAAATGCCAATGAGGATGTCTTGTTTATGCAGAACTGGCACAGGTTTGAGATTTGAAGTTGCTATTGTCACAGGGGCAGGGGAATACTAGTTTTTTCATTTGATTCTATTGTCTTCCTTCAGAGATCAAAGTAACTGTCCCTCCAAACTCCTTCCCCTGCCACTTGCTCATTTTCAATAGCCCACAAGAGATTTTCTTGTGATGATTCGAACAGCACATCATCTTCTTAATCTGTATGCCAGATTCATCACTGTCTACCTCAAAGGTGTTCTTCACTGCCACAGAGCTAGAAAACCCTCACAGAGGCAGCAGAAGCCATGACTTTATTTTTTTCTATACAAATAACTATTATAAAATAGATGTCTGATCACCACTCTTGTTCGTCCTATAGTTTATGATTATAAACTCTAATGTATGAAGTAAGAGTCAGTGTATAGTTTTTCAAGAGGTAGATTCAGTTTTAGAACAAACACATCAACTTTTTGAGTTTTGACTATTTAGATTACTACTTTTCTTAAATTTCTTGGCAATAACTGAGTTATGAAAATAACCAAAATGCTTTGCATTAGTTTAGTACCTTAAGATTTACATACAGACTTCAACCATGTATGATGGGGAAGGCATATGGTTGATAACGTGGCATTACAGAACGTTAAGAGAAGTGAGGAACCAGCCATTCAAGTCTGTAGGAAGAACACTGTGTGTGTGTGTGGTGGGGGTGGGGGTCTGTAGTTGCAGAAACCCTGAGCTAAAAACTGTATGTTGTCATGAAGAAATGTCAACATGCTGAAGGACTGGGGCAGAAGCAGATGGGGACGCCACAGTGCAGGGCCTTGATGTTAACCTGTCCAGTTATAAGTTGCAGACCTGGAACACAAACTTAAGACCTCAAATTCAAATTCTGAAATGGTGGCACATGAAGACAATGTTGGAGGCAGGCAGTTAAGGACCCAAATGACATTTTGTTTGTTTGTTGCAAGACAGGATTTCTCTGTGTAGCTTTGGAACCTGTCCTGGAACTCACTCTGTAGACCAGGCTGGCCTCGAACTCAGAGATCCACCTGCCTCTGCCTCCCGAGTGCTGGGATTAAAAGCGTGCACCACCACTGCCCTGGTGCCAAATGACATCTTGAAGCACCATGATAAAATCAAACCATTTTTCTCCTCGGCTGCACCAACATCCAAATAGCCAGTATTTGTCTGGCTCTAACTCTCCTGCAAAACTAACCCCAATCTCAGATATTCTTTTTTTCTCTCGCCTTTTGTGTAAAACCTGCTTCCTTCTGGGGCTGGGCATGTAGTTCAGTTGGCAGGTTTCCTGCCTAGTGTTCGCTTAGCTCTAGGTTCAGATTCTCACACATTAACCAGGCCACGTCGCTCACACCTGTCATCCTAGCCTTAAAGATGTAGGAGATGGAAGATCAGAAATTGTAGTCATCCTTGGCTACATAGTGAGTTCAAGGTCATCCTGTGATACTAGAAAGAGTCTTGGAGACACACCTCTAGTCTTTGTACATACACTAACACTATGAACCAGATGGGTAAGTGCCCTTCTCAGCTCTACTCAGCAGATTGGTGACAGAATAGAGGTTAAAATCCTAACTTCTCAGCCTTCCACCTGACTTTCTGGATTGGAAAAAAAAAAAAAAAAAGGTGGGCGGCATTGTGGGGTGTGTGTGTGTGTGTGTGTGTGTGTGTGTGTGTGTGTGTGTGTTTGCTCTCAAGATTCTTAGTTAGGAATTTTCTGGATTCTAGTTTTAGGTCATGTTTAGCCCTTGAATTAAAATTCTTTTAGTTGTCTATTTTGAATGTTTGCTTAAAAGGGGCTTTTATTTTATTTTTTCCAACAAGGATCATATTGGAATTTAAATGCAAAAACAACTTCAAACTCTGGCAGAGCATGTGTTAAAATTCAAAACTGGAAACATCCTGGTGGATCAGAGGTTGCTACATTATGGAGACACATTTCCTCTTTGCTTCCCACACGCTGGTCTTAAAAATAATGCCAGACAGGAGGAGACATCAAAGCCAGCCTGGGGTGACAGACAGGAGGAAGTGACTGTTCAAACAGGGAGGGATCCAGTAAGGTAAGTCCTAAGGACTGAGCCCTGTGACAAAGAGGGTAATGCCAGCAGGTGGACAGATCGTTGTCTCAGCACGAAACAAAACAAGGTGTGGGGCTAGTCCCACACATCATGAAAGTTTTCTTGAAAATGTTGGCGATTAGTTCAGCTTCGTTAAAGAAAATTGCCAAAAAATTGCCTGATGTAAACAGCTAAAAAATTTAAATCCCTCTCTCTCTCTCTCTCTCTCTCTCTCTCTCTCTCTCTCTCTCTCTGTCTCTCTGTCTCTGTCTCTGTCTCTGTCTCTCTCTCTCTTTCAGCTCATGAGAACACAATGGAAAAAGACTGGCACTTGAGTCATATAGATTTTTTTTTAATTCTCAGCTTCAAGATAAAAGAGTCAGTATCAAAAAGAGAACCATTGAAGGGCAAGATACAAATTTTGTTTATTCTATATATTTAATCAGTATTTGTTTTTTTAGAGAGTGAAAGTAAAGCTCTATGGTTAGTGTAAAATGCTAAGAAGATGTAGATTCAAAACAGATCTACTTTTGGCCCTATGACTGTGTGCCCATTTTGATATAATAGCAAAAAAAAATGACTTATAGGTCTGTCATAAGGATTAATTTTGAAAACTAAATACATATAAAACACCTAACAATAATAATAGGTATAATAATAATGCCCAGTACACAGTAAGCATTCAACTAAAATGTATTTCTGATCTTTTAAGTGCCTTCCAGAAAAATCCATTTCTTATATAAAATATTTAGGAAGACCCTACTCCCTTAGGCTTCTAAATATCACTTCAACAACTTCAAATTTGAACAATTCAACTTTAACAGTGTTGGAGATTTAGCTCAGTGATAGAATGCTCGTCTATACTGCCTAAGGTCCTGGGTTTTATCCCCAATACCTCTCTCAAAAAGAAAAATCAAAGACATAATACTCAGAACTTGACAATGCCACTGAAACATCTTTTAAATTGTTTTGTTTATTATATTTATTTGTGGTGTGTGTGCTCCTGTGTGCTCCTGTGCAGTTCAGAGGACAACCAAAGGGAATTGGTTTGCTTCTTCTACAATGTGAGTCCCAGACACTGGTCTCAGGTCTCAGGCAATAAGGATTGGCAGCAAGTACCTTTACCTCCAGCACCATATCATATGACACTTGTAACATTAGACCACAAAAAAAATTAGTCATTCAACTTGAAAGTAATGAAACTTGAGATAGAAACATGAAATTCTTACCACAAGGACAGATGCTAATAGCTAAATCAAACAACTGACTGGAAGAGAGAATTTACAACACAGTGGTTGACAGTCTTGTTTAATTTAGAGTTGCCTTGGATCCACACAAAAATACAAAAGTCAATAGAAAATTGATAAGAAAAAAAAGTTACTTATAAAACCTGTATGAAAAATCACTAATATAAAATGATCTTCAACTCTATTAGTAGCAAAAGAAAAACATAGGAAACAAAGAAAATATTTTGCCTATTTGGTTGACAAAGATAAATGAATACATTGATAATCCTGAGATTATTAAGCTTAAAAAACAAAGGAAGTCCATTTCTTTAGAGAAAGTATGGTATATTCTTCAAGAGTTTATATATATACATTTACAGATGTAATATAAATACAATTACAGAATTAGAGAAATATTCCAAGATTTATATATGTGTGTGTGAATGTGTGTGTGCTTGTTTTTTTATGTGTGTATGTGATATAATAATGTTATAATGATAATATATCATTATGTGCATAATGATATAATATAGAACAATATTTGTTATAATACAATTTGAAATGTTAAAATCATTGATAATTACTTGAATATGAATATTATTAAATAGCATTTAAATCTAAATACTGGGATTCTTTAATCAGTAACAGAAAAATTCAAGATGGATAAAAATTAGAAAATGTTATTATCATATCCATTAAAAATTCCACTAGAAAAATATCTTGAGAGTTAGTTTATTTATTGGACTAATGTTTCATAAAGAATAATGATGTTGTTGTATTGGCATATAATCTTCCTCTGCTTGGCATATAACCTTCATTTTCTCAGCAATTTCATTCATCAATATATGGTATCACCAGTATAAGCTTTTCAAGATGTTGAGCAAAAAAATTTTAAAAGCATATTTTTTAAGAAACAGAAATATCCCTTGAACATACTTCAATCAAATCATATGGCATAGACATTTAAGGCAAATTCCAAGCAAGGGAAATATGGTTCTTTGGTTTGGTTTGTCCAAGAATATGGCCTTGTAGCAATAAATAGGTTGTCTTAACATACGGGAAAGCTACCTGAAAGGAATAGCATGATTAGATGTGACCTTGAAATATTTGATGCTTTCTCTGAAAACTGGATTCAATATTCAATTACCTCTGATGAGTGAAATTAAAAGATAAAGAATCCAGAAGAGAAGGTATGCAGTGAGAACAAATTGTCCTTCAATTTCAGAAGCTTTATGCAAGTATATTAGGATTTTGTTTATCTCCTTTAGCCAGAACAATTACGCAGTGCTTCTGGATACTGTATGGGAGTTTAGGGGGTGCAATTCACAGTAAGACCCACTCCAGTTGTATATAACTTTATCACAGGGATTTCTCTTTAGTGACTGTTACATCCTATTCTACACAGGTGAACTGATTATTCAAAACAGTAAAGTTTTTAAATTAAAATATTCATGAATAGGTGATGAAGAGAAAGTTCACTGGTTAAGGGCATCTGCTGCTTTTCCAGAGAACCAGGTTTTAGTTCCCAGATCCCACATGGCATCTCACTACCATCTATAACTCCAGTTCCAGGGCATCTGATGCCCCCTTCTGGTCTCTGTTGTCACCAGGCATATGTACATGATGCACATGCACATGTGTGGGCAAAACTCTCATACATATAAAATAAAATAAAGGTTAAAATAAATATCAGTAAATTACAAAGAGGAAAACCAGTCTCTGGTTTTGCTTGGTAAGATACTTGATCATATTCCAACCACACTTTCCTCATAAAAGCCCTCTTCTTCAGCCCTTAATGGAGACTGAAACAGAAGAAAAACTCCTTGGAAAAGTCTGTAGTTTACAGGGCCACAGTGGAGTTCTATTCTACCAAGAGTTTAGAATTCAGGTAGTGAAGAATCAAAAGAATGACACAGGGACATGTGGGAACTGCCTCATTATTTTGTTTATTGCTATTGTTGTCTGTAAATATTTTACTTTTAAAAATTATGGTTTTTAAAAAACCCAAATGAGTCTTGTAACTGAGGAGAGTCTTGCAGGCACTTTCTGGTGTATAATCCAGTGGCTGAAGGACATTTTCAGTGCTTTACCATCATCACTACATGGTTCACAGAATTTTTCCTCACCCCATATTGAAATCCCAAACTCATTAAGTAATCATTCTATGTTTCTTCCTTCAGCCAGTAGCAGCCAAAAAACTGTTTTCTGCCTCTACCAGGTGTCCTGTCCTGGATATGTCCTATCAAAGAAATAATATGACATGCATTCTCTTGTGTCTGGCTTCACAGATCATTTAACTGGGAGTCCATTAAGCATCCATTTGCTATGTTATCTGGAACTAGCTTTGTTCAGAAAAAGGATTTTTCAAAACAATTTTTTTCTCTTTGTAAAGAATAATAAGCTGCATAACATTTAGAATGGATAAACATGTAAACAGACAATTCTAATAGCACACAGCAAATGAAATGATAGATATTTGCTTGGGGATTATGGAAGAAATGTAATTATCTTAACTCAGCTGCCTGAGAGGGATTCAAGTGAGATATACAGGTTTCTATAATTGTGGTGGTTAATTCTGATCATCCACTCGACAGAATCTAGAATCACCATGGAAACAAATCTCTGGGCCTGCCTGTGAGGGATTTTCTAAGTTAGATTAACTGAGGTACACATGGCTGTCCTAACTGTGGATGACACCATCCCATGGGCTGAGGTCCTAGACTGAATAAAAAAAGAGGAAAGGGACTGAGGCGCAGCATTCATCTCTCTCTTTCTTGGCTGCATCACGTTCGTTCTTGTGGCCATGACTTCCCTACCATGATGCCTATGCCCTCAAACTCTGAGACAAAATAAATGCTTCTTTCCCCACATTGATTTGTCAGATATTTGTGACTATATCTGATAATGAGAAAGGAAACTAATATGATACTAATAGATTACAGCATGTTAATGAATGGTCTTGGAGAAGAGAAAGGAAAGCCTTAGGAGATAGAAAACATACATTGAAAGAGACACCATGAGAGGCTTTATCCAAATTTGTACTTCAACTGTCCAATAAATGAACTGCAACTCACAGAGGACCTCAGAATAAGAGGGAACAGACACAAGGATGCAATGCACAAGATGGTGCAATGGCAGGATTCAATCGGCCACTCAAGCCTGGAGAGTGTTGTCAAATCTCAACTCTCTCAAGAACTTTCATCTCGGCTAACTCACACATGTTTTAAGACTCAGGGATCATTGACTCCAAATCCTTCTTATTCACATTTTTTAAAGGACAACTCTTCATGGTTATTGTTTTATCTTTATTTGTATGGATGATTTGCCTAAGTGTGTGTCTGGGCCACACATGTGTACCATGTATACCTGGCGTCTGCAGAGGGAATCAGAATCCCTGGAGCTGGAATTACAGGTAGACAGATGTAAGCCACCACATGAGTGCTGGAAATTGAACTCAGATCCTCTGGAAGAGCAGCCAGTCTTCTTATACACATTTTTACATCCCATTTGAAGCATAGACACATGGAAGATGTTGCATGAAATCATAAGAGAATGTTGCCATCCCTCACAGACAAAATAAAACAAGCACATGAAGAAGATTATGAAGTGAAATTCTGTTACTTAAATAACAAGATAAGTCATAGCCACAAATGAAGAAGGAGATGAAAAATGAGATTAAGCCATTGTGGTCCATGCTTCTGGACTGAGTGGTGTCTTATCTCCAGGATTTCTTTTCTTTGCTGACTTCAACCTCTTTCTCCATCCTTTAGTGTCTTCCTTTGCTCACTCCATGAACTGAGTGCTCCCCTATTCTCAAGCAAAGAGACAAATGCACATAAGACAGGCTGTCTGCACTGAAGAGTGTGTCTTTCAATGGCCACCTTGGGGACAGCTCATCATCTTCATGGGCTCTCTGAGCGAGTGAGATCACCTGACTGATTTGGGAACACATACAGCCCCCACAGTTTACTATGACCCTAGTTTACACTCTGGACCTATGGAGAACATCTGAGCTCACATTCAATATTACAAAAAGGCATATAGTAGCCTCTGACCCCTAGTATCCTCACCACACTCTTTAGATAAATAAAAACCTAACTCCAGGTTTTCCTCACCTCATGACCTTAATCCTGACCAATACTTTCCCATTGTTTGGAAAAATCCATATCTAGTTAAAAATACAAAAAGAAGATATCACCCCTGTATACTGAATCAGGGTCATCTTCAGCATTGTACATACAACAATTACAATAAACTTCCAGAAGAGTCTTCTTTTAAAAAGAATTAATAGTTGTATCCCACATACATTATACCCAGCTGTGGCTTGATGGCTTTTAAGATGAGTTGAATAAAGGAAGAAAGACAGACATTTTTCTGAAGAACAAAGGAATTATTGAAGTAGAAAAACAGATTGGAGGAATGTAGACTCTTACCACATTCTGAGTCTTATAATAGATTTAGGTAGTTCCAGAATAATATTTTCTTTAAAAATATTCATTATACTTGCCTAGAGACCTGAGAACGACTTGTCTTTGGCCAAAGAAAGCAGAGTAAGAATGTTGGACTTCACCAGAATCTGTTTCCCTATGCATATAGTGCTGGGTAACAAAAATAAACATTAAAAGTACCTATCACATTTTACATCCTCAGAGAAGATCATGTACAAACAAACAACCTCTCCTGACTCTGCAGAGGGTGTAAGATGAGACATCTGGATTGTATTCTGCTCTCAGGAGGAGGAAAGAAGAGGCCTGAGCCAGGGTTCCCATGTCACTCCCAGTTCCCACCACATGTTGGGTACTTTGGCAGGCAGGAGCTGTGTGTCACACAAAGCAGCTAAGTCTGGAGTTCAGGGAAAGCAAATGCAGAACCACCGTTCTCGCCTGATACTAGACAAGTTTCTTCATGTTCCCCAGTCTCACTTTCTCATGTCAAATGAGGACTATAGAGCCTTTCCTATTGGATACAGATTTTTTCCACTAAAGTTTTCAATTATTTTTTATGAGAACAAGTGGTTCATTAGCATGTTACTGGTTAAATAAGATACATGTATGCAACACCTTGCAATTAGACATCAAATACGTGGTTTTAGTTATGAATATGATGTCTCATCTATCAGGGTGAAGATCTGAATATGTTCAGGGAATATTTTTTTTTCTGACTAGTAATCAAAAGACAACATTGTCTTTATCCCTTCACCACTGTAAATATTATGACCAACATTTTGTCACAAGACATGAAATAATCTTTTATTACCATATCAGAAATGATGTAAGCCTCAAATTTTTCTAAGCAGCCCTGACACCATCCCTGAGACACAAGACAGCAAAGAGCTAAGGGTAGAAGAGAAAGCTGGCTTGGGTGAAATTTACAAAGAAACATTTTGTTCAGTAGAAGGAAAACCTCAGAGCATTTAAGTGTAGAATAGGCGGGACAAATTCACAGGCTCTTAGGGCCAATGTGGATTTCAGCTGTCCTCTGAGGATTCAATTATTTTTGTAGCTGCATTATTTCTCCCTACATAACCATGACTCTGGTCCCTATTTAAGCCTTTTTGTTTGGTTGGTTTGTGTGTTTGTAGCATAATTTCTTTATTGATTTGTTGGGAATTTTACATCAAGTACCCCAATTCTACTCACCCCTCAGTCCCCCCATATCCTCCCCTCACCCCTGCAGGACCTCCAAAAAGAAAATTAAAAACAAAAATCAAAACAAAACAAGCAAGCAAACAAACAAAAATAAGAACAAACCAAACCAAGCCCTCCCCCCCCCAAAAAAAACAAACCCAACAAAAAACCCCTCTCTTTGTTTCTCCTTTTCTGCCTCTCCCACACTTCTTCATTCATCCTGGTGGCATTGGAAATAGAGGTGTGTCTCATAGTACACCCTTTTGTCCATTCAGCTTTCCTAGCAAATGTTCATTGCAATGAGTCACTGGTCTGGTTCAAGGCCTCTGCTTTCTGGCACACCATCATCATTGGATCCTCACTGGAATTCCTCTGGGATATTCTGCAGCCACCCTGAGTCATGGAGATCCTTTGGGTATCATTCCACAGGGCCAGTCCCTTCACGAGCTCCAGCATGTCCTAGGTGGGGTAGATGTAAGGATGGGCCAACACAAGACCTTTTCTAATGACAGGAAATCTACTCACTCCCCAAGGATATTGTCTTATTTGGACAAAGTGTCCCAGGGTGATAAACTATTTTTGATTAGAGGACAGAGCACAAATCTTCAGACTGAGTGGGCTGTGTACAGTCTCCATTGCTGTTGCAGCTCCTGTTCAAAAGTCCAAATCCATGCCTCTCTCCCAGTCCATTCAAACATTGGTAACCAGTTATCTCACTCTATATATTTTCCAGCTCTGCTCTTTAACTTTTGTAGATGTACATTTTTGTGAGATTAAGTGTGTGTAGACTCCATGAAACTAGAAAGGATCCCATGGGAAGGAGAGAAAGAGTTTTGAAGCGTGGAGGGGACAAGGATTAGAAGGCATGTGATATCAAAGTGGAAGAGTGGGTACATGGGGTGGAAAATTCTAAGACAGAAGAAAGCGGGGAGATGGGGGACAGGATAAGCAAAGGGTCAACCAAAACTAATGATATATGAAAAAAACTTTGAGGTAGCTTAATATTGTATAAGCTAATTGAAAAACAAAATAGGCATCAAACAAATTTGGGGCTGTCATAGTTAATCCATATCAAAATGTTCCTATCCACTAGCCACAGCACTTCTTTGATGTGTTTGTTAGTCTATGAACTCTGAAAGAGAGTTCAATTTAATTTACAGACAGGGAAGCTAAGACTCAAAGAAGGCAAGTAATTTTCCTCAATATTACATTCCTTGTTAGGAGGAGAGGAGAGGTAACGTGTGGACCCAGAATGCAAAGCTAAAGGTATTGTTTTGCTTCACTTTTGTTCATAGTAGTCAAGATCTCTGCCAGTTAGATCCCCAACCTTTTTACTTTTTATTTTGAGACAGGGTCTATAAGTTACCCAGGCTGTTTTTGCACTAATTCTGTAGCCAGGTTGAACTTGAGTATAAAATACACAAGTCCAGCCTCGACTGACTGAGTAGCAGAGATTGTAGGTCTGCATCACAGGGTCAATTATAGAGCTGAAAGGGGCTCTTTCCACTCTATGTGCTGTCTCTGCTGCCAGGGAAGCATAAGACATATACAGCATCCTCTTGTTCCTAAAGTTCATGAAAGAACTGCACAAATGTTCCCTTTGTCACATTAAGCATCAAGTTCCCATGGCTCTGATAATATGGTTTTCAATTTCACTACAATGTTCATTTTAACTGAAGTAAGACTTTTAAGTTATCTTTCCCCTTAAAAGCCACATCTAATATTTATCTTTTACCTTCTTCCTGAGCAGTATAATTTTGCTCCATACCTAAGAATATCATGTGGATTTATGGGTAGATAATATGGATTTGAGGGTGCAGGATTATAATAACTGTTCAGTTTGATCTTATTGCCTCTCTAGTACACAAAACAGAGATTCAAAGCTTTATTTTGCCTTGTCTTAATTGCTATAAATTTTGCCTGTGTAACTTGTCTATCCCTTAAGATAATGTAATTCTATGGGATGTATATTGAGAAAGGTAAAACAAGCAAACTAACTAAAAATTACCCTATAATCACCAATGGCCACTTAAAATTGGATAAAAGATCTTCAAAATACTATCATTGTCAAAGAGAAAGACATTAGAGAATGCCATGTGGAAAGATTAAAGACAGCATTCAAGATGGCCCCACATCTTGTTTTTCTGGTGACTCACTCAACCACTATGGGATCTTCCCTAAGGTCAAAAGTGTGGCCTGGATGAACTAGAACACAAACTCTGAGATGTAGTTAGAGTTTTCCTGCCTGGCCCAGTCAGGACAAATCTCTCTTACCCGCCAGTCCCACAGTCTCTCAGACCCAACCAAGAAAGCACACAGAAACTTACATAGTTTAGAAACTGTATGGCCGTGGCAGGCTTCTTGCTATCTGCTTCTTCTATCTTAAATTAACCCATTTCTGTTAGTCTATACTTTGCCACATGGCTTGTGGCTTACTGGTGTCTTTACATGTTGCTTTTCATGGCGGCGGCTGGCGGTGTCTTTCTCCAACCTTTTACTTCCCAGAATTCTCTACTCTCTTGTCCCGCCTATACTTCCTGTCTGACCACTGGCCAATCAGAACTTTATTTACACAGAGCGATATCCACAGCACTGAGAGAATGCATTATCATTGTTAATATTGATTACAAAAGGCTCTGATTCCCCCTCTGTCTCTTCTGTCTCTGTGTCTCTCTCTGTCATTTCTGTCTCTGTCTCTCTCCTTTCTACTTACCGTGCCCTAACTTGCATATTATGATGGGGCCAATGTTCCTAAAGTTGCTATTCCCTGTGGAAGATTCATGTAGCAATGAAGAAGGTAGGCTACTGAGGCCAGCTCAGCAAAGAAAGGAGACCCTCTCTCCAGCATCCTGAGGGAAATGAACCCTGCCAACCTTTCATCCACCTAGTCTTGACCTAACAGCCACCCTTGTCATTTTAAGTTCAGCCTTGTTAGACTTTGGACTAAAGTCTAATCTCTATCTAGATTCTTGGCTCTCAGATTCAATGTGACAAGAAATGATTAAGTTCATTAGGCAGCTGTGTTTCTGAGTCACTTCTTACATAGAAATGAGTAACTAATATCACAAGCATTTGTTCTTAGCAGAAGCAATGAGCCTTTTTAGTGAAAAAGAAAAAAAAGTTTTCCTTCTGAGGGGATTTAACTGTTTTAGAATGGAATAAAAGCAATAGTCCCACAGCATCAAGAATGCACTAAATGTCATTGGGTCATAAACGTTAAAGTGGTTAATTTTTATGTTTTGTGAATTTTATATCAATATCTTTTAAATGTAGCAGTATAATACCCCAAAACAAAAAGGGGTATCAGTAAAAACAACCATCAAGAAAACATTCAAATGGATCACCAAGGTACTCAGTTTAGTGTGTCTTTTACCTCTCACACATGAGGCAAATTAGGGGTCCCCATCCCACCCAGCACTAGGATTGAGAACAAGGGGTCTGAATAGCTGGCACAAAAGTAGCATCACTTGGTGCATCAAATCCTAGGGAAATGAAACAGTCTGAGAGATAAGAAGATGCTCCCCATTTCTTAAATAATTCTAGAAGAATTTCATTTTGGCAACCTTGAACTTATGTGAACACATAATTTAATTCAATAGTAACTACTAAATACTCAAAAAAAGGCAATGAACATATTTTTAGCTATTAGCTTAGTATTTTTATGAGATTTCTGACTACAAGAACCAGTGTGTTCCTGACTCCTCTGCTTGTTCTTGGGACTCTTTTTTTCCATTGGGTTGCCATGTCCAACTTCAATATGAAAGTTTTTGTTTCATCTTACTGTACTTCATTTTGTCATCCTTGGTTGTTGTCCTTGAGAACCTGTTCCTTTCTAATGAAAGACAGAAAGGGAGTGGGTCTGGAGGAAAGGGGAGGAGGAGTTGGGAAGAACAGTGGAAGGGGAAATTATAATCAGGACATATTATATGAGAAAAACTATTTTCAATTAAAAATAAATAAAAGTACAAAACCCCAACAAACAGTGTGAATAAGAGCAGCTAGGTCTGGATGTTGCTTGTTTTCTTCTACGACAAAGCCATTGAGAAAGATAATAAATCCTAAGTGATCTGCCTGAAACACACATGCATGTGTGGACCATATCAAATCTCTCTCTCTCTCTCTCTCTCTCTCTCTCTCTCTCTCTCTCTCTCCTCTCCTCTCCCTCTTCTTATACTCAATTCCTCTGAAATTCAGGCTCCCCTAAATATCATTTGATTGTCTATGGAATGGGACTCATGGTTGGGTGTTATCCTTGGGACATATACAATACTCTCACAATGTTCACACAAACAAGTCATCAAAACTATTGTCTTCTCTAATCCTATGAAGTTGAATGCCCTTTGAAGTGGGTAGTTCTGCTAAAACTTTAGATTGTAAGCCCCCATCCCAAACATAGACAGTAGTCTATAGCACTCAGTAGACCCTGAAAGAAACGTTCCTGCTTTTTACATTTCTGGATAGTCAAACATGCATTACAATTCTCTCTTGAAAATTTTCTACAGGTTACTGCTATTGAATCCCAAGCAACAGTGCACTGGTTCTCGGGATGGAATTTAAAAAAATCATGCTAGATGGCATATTGTAACAAGTTAAGAGTGAATGTGTATTTTCGAGTTTTGATTGTTTTCTTTAATTTTTCTAATGAACATAGCCATAGTAATTGTGAAGGCCATTGTGGAGGCCACTAAAGAACTAACTTAATTAAAGCCAACTCAATTTACCTCATATTAAATTCATTTGAAAATTGCAGTGTTTAAAAGTACCTTCAAGTAAGTTTCTCTCTCCTCTCTCTCTCTCTCTCTCTCTCTCTCTCTCTCTCTCTCTCTCTCTCTCTCTCTCTCTTTCTCTGTCCCCCTTCCTAACTCCCCCATCTCCCTCACCTCTCTCTCATACTCACCCCCTTCTATATTACATATTGAATTTATTCCCCCAAAGTATGTCTCATTTCAGTCTAAGAACTATTTATTAATGGATGATGGACAGGCACATCCACTTGGTGAGTGCCTCTCTGGCAAGTCAGAAGCTTGCCTCTTAGGCTAGGTGTCTATTCGGTTTCAGTCAGGGGAAACTCCACTGACTACAGTGACTGGGGTTTTACTTGGAGGCAATTCTGGGCATGAGAATCATTTAAAAACATGGCGTATAATGGCATTTCTTTCAGTTCGTGCATGGACTGACCTTGGAGATAGACCCACGCTTAACTCATTCTCTGAGGATGTGCAAAGCCATTTCTTCTCTCTGTTGGAATCGGCTAGCCTTTCACTACTGTAACAACACATCCTGGGAAGGAAGCTGAAGGGAAGAAGAGTTGTTTTGACTTACAGCTTTACAGTTCCTAGTTCATGATCATCTGTCTCTGTTGCTGAGTCTGAGGTAAGGTTGAGAATCATGAAACAAAGCATATGGTAGCAAAAAGCAGCTCATCTCATGGGAGACAAGAGGCAGAGAGGGAGGATCACAGCCATAAAGTGAGGCTCAATCTATTATTCAAAAGCATGGGTGCCAGTAATCTACTTCCTTTAATTAGGCCACCAACTTCCAAGAATATCTATGTATTATGAATGCATCAAGGGACTAATGCATTGATTACATCAGTATTCCCAGAATCTAATAGCTTCTCCAAGGCCCACCAACTGGTAACCAAACACTTAACACAGGAGAATTTGGGGAAAACTTTGTATTCAAATCATAGCACCCCAGTTCCTCTCTATTTTCTCCAGAATGTTATTTACATTCCCATCTCTGCTCCTACACAAGGTCCTGATACAATAACTCTTAGTAATGGATTGGGAAAGCATGCTTTTCTTTCAGTGAAAGCCCAAACTATTTCCAGTAGGGGGCATTTTAGATTTAATTGTGCCCTCCCCAAAGTTCAGATGTTCAAGCCCTAGCATCCCAGATTGTAATCATTTGTGGATATAGAGTGTTCATAATGGCAATCATGTTGAGATGGGAGCATTTGGGTGGACCTTAGTCCTTAAAAACCTAACATTGCAATAGCTAGATAGGCACAGAGAGCAGACAGTTTCAAGCATTTTAAAAGAGGGCTATGTGCAAGCTTCAGGAAGAGGCTGGGAACATATCCATCACATGGTTCCTCCAAGCAGGAACTGAACCTTTGGTTTTGAACGTTTATCCTAGACCCTTATGAAGGTAAATCTGTGTTAACCCAACTACCTTATTTGTGGGAACCTTAGCATTTTCTTAGAAAGGTAAAAGAGTAGGTGGTCTCATCCAGTGAGAGGGCTCTCACTCAGAACAATAGTTTCTAGATTATGGGGTAATCCCTGCATTGCTCCCAGATTAAGTCAAATAATTGATTCTAATTAAAGAAAGAAATATTAATTCCTTTCTCAGAAAAGTATAAAAGTAAGTCACTCTGGTATAACATGAGATACTTGTTTCCTGCGTGGAGATTTTAAAACCATTTGGAATTTCCTGGCTGATGGGAGTGACTTTTAGTTTTCAGAACACTAGCCATTCAGCTCTTCCAGACTCCACACTGATATAACATCTCTTGACTGCAGCCATTATGTAGGGTGGGGGCTGGTTTGCAGAGAAGCCAAAACATAAAGAGAGCATTAACATTCTCTGCCCCACACTCTGGCTCCTTAGAGGGAAGAGGGCTAAGTCCAATCACCGTTATCCAGTGACTTAAAGATCATGTTATGTAACAAAGCCTCCATAAAAACCACTAAGCGATGAAGTCCAGAGAGTCTTCCAATAGGAAACGGCATTGGCATTGAGGTGCTAAGAGGCTGACACTCAAAGGAAAAATGAAAACTCAGGCTCTCCTGACTGCATCCTGTTCATCGATTCCATCTAGCTTTTCCCGAGTTATAGCCTTCATTAAAAAATAAATAAATAAAGGTAACAGTAAGGAAAGATTTTTATGGCATTTGTGAGATTTCAATCAGACTTCTAAACCTGTGGCTGAGGTTTAGGGGGCCGTCGAATCTATAGGCATTTAGGATAGACATGCAGGTAGTCTGTGGGTGCGCTAAACTTGAGATTGGCATGTATGAGACTGAGCCCATACAATGGTGTATCTCAGGCTGTACTGGGGAGTAAGTGTGAAAATAGAATTGAATCACTGAATATCCAGTCAATGCTTGAAAAACCAGAAACCTACAAACACAAACATCAAAATCCTATCATCTATAACATTCATTCATTCATTCATTCATTCACCAACTCACTCGGTCTCTAAGGAACTGCTACTTTGTAGAAGGCTTTGGTAATGCCTCTATAACTGAATAGCATGACAAAGAAGAGACAACTGCTTCCTAGGGAAGTAGAGCTCAGAATCCCCAGATGTCACTGTAATGCCTGTAACACCTTCTAGAAATGCAGCTTGCTCTCCCCTGAAGTGTCTGCCTGGGCTGCAGCTGAATACAGACAGAGAGTGGGAGATGGTGGTGAGGTCAGGAAGGAAACTAGCCTTGGCCTGGACTCCCACCAGCTCTTCCTTTCTTCTCCCTCCTACACCTCTTCTTCAAGGTCCTTTACCCTCCTTTTGGACAAGAAATAAAGGTAGGACGAGATACAAATTACTAGCTCGAAGCCACAGCAATTTTCAAGCCACCCACAGTTCTCACTTCCACAACAATCCATTTCCTTGGGTCCAGTCAGTTTCCTTTCACCTCTGCCATACACTTATCCTACACAAGCACCCCACCCCATCCACACACCCACAGGAAACACAAACACCACCTCCCCTTCTCTGGTCCTCTTACTGTTGTCTATTCCTTGCACCTGCTGGGTGAATGAATTTGTAAGTAGTTTCTCCAGTTTCCTCTGGACTTTGCATTGCAGTTTGAGGCAGGTGGAGAATTCCTGATCAAGGATTCAAGATCCCTGCAGGTATGGATGAAATTTCCCTGTCTTCCTTATCATCTTAGGTATTCATGGTTTAATTACTTAAAGCCTGTAAACTGGGTCTTTTTGTGTAAAAATGAGGGTCTTAATTGAAGGACTGTATATGTAAGCAGGTATAATCTGATTACCTGGAAAGCTGGAGTTCTTGCTTAAAAAAAATATATGTAAAATCTTGATGATCACAAAATAGCTGGTGCCACCTTAGAACCTTGAACTACACTAAAAATGCAATTTGACTATTTTTGTATTTACAATACTTTAATGTACAATGGTTTATAAATAATATTAAAACTGAATGGAGAAAACTCCACGGGTAAGAAAGTTTGAGGATTCCAACCTCAGCCTTGCTCAACCCCAGGGTTCTGATGACATCTGAGAGCAGCGTGGTTACCTACTAAGACTCCTTGGAAAGGGTCCATCTCTAGTTATGATTCCTCAACTTTAATGTACAGAATACTTTATAAGTTTGCATGCCAAAAATTTCTTGTCACATAGCTTGTAAGTAACAAGTGACCTTTAAATAACCCTAACTGTGTATCTTAGTTATTGATTTATATTTCAGTTTTTAGGAATTCTTTATCATTATAGTAAAATGCACAAAGCTCAATATGAATATGTATTCAATAATTTGAAGTCAATGTTTTCAAATTCCTGGAGTAGTATGTTCTTGATACATGTAAAGACAATGCTGTGAAAGAACAGACCAGTAGAGTGTTTGTCTACCACTGTCTTCATTAACATACAATATGCACACACACACACAATTAGATTTGTGTGTCTTTTCATTTAATTATCACTCAAATTTACTCCCTTGTAAATGGAACTTTCAGTAAAACAGTATCATAGGCAGTATACACATTTCTGTGCAATAATTTTTTCACTCATATACATTAATTATGTCTAATGTAAGGCAAGAAAATATCTAGACAGCTTAGGTTCATTATTAAGAATCCTATAGTAATAAATTAGCAATACAGAAAAATTAGGAATATAATTAGCAATGAAAAAATTTTATAACAATTAACAATACAAAAACATGTAAATTGAGTTAATATAAATTTTGTGTGTCATTAGAAAGTTCTAAAGGAATTTGGAACCAAAGAAAAAGTTCACCTCAGTATATGTCATAACAGGTTAGGTGATGAGTAGACAACTATGGAAAATTTCATAGGACAGATGGGTATGTGCTTAGGGTAATGAGAGAGAATTTATCAATATCTGATTGTTATGATTCTTTTTTGTGTCCCCATTTTTAAATCAACCTCTCCCCCCCCTCTCTCTCTCACACACACACACTCCCTTGTGAAATATCCGAGTACTCTTATACTTGTGATTGGAATTTGTATTCTTTTGTGGGAACTCACATTTTTATTTATAAAAATTATCATCTAAGAGTGCTTAAGACTGCAGTATATCTAACTCTTGAATACCCATTCATGTTTTTTGATAAGAGCTTATTTGTATAATCCCTGAACAATATAAAGGTTTGCCATCAAATGGCATGTCTATGAAGTGACCACTTCTATTCTCATAGTTCTTGCCAAATCAACGGGATAATACAAACAATCAAAGACTATACTGCTCAGCTCCTGACCATCTCTAGAGAAACCCTACTCTCTCATGCATCCTGGTGACTGAGGTAGTGGGGATGGGGGATCCAGTGTTCTCTAGAATAGAATCTGTGCCCTTTCTACCCTCTCTATATACTATTCCTTGAAAGGCTGACCAAGCAAAGGCAAAGGAGCTAAGCTATGGTGTCACTTCGTAGGTGATGTAACATTTAAAGCCCCTCTTCTCATGGTAACTGGGCATGGTACAAGTCCCAGTAAACTTTACATCTTGAACATGAGTTGTGTCTATTTTCTACAGTCTCTTAGAAACCTTCTCCAGTCCTTGGGCATGCCTAGGATGTGGAAGCTATGTTATTATTTCCTCTATTCTTCCTCTTAAAACTTTTCTATTAATTTCTGATGCTGTAGGATGTTCTATATGCTGTGAATGTGTTGCTCTGATTGGTTGATAAACACTAATTGGCCAGTAGCCAGGCAGGAAGTATAGGTGGGGTAAACAGACAAGGAGAATTCTGGGAAGTGGAAGGCTGAGTCAGTAGAGGCCAGCCCTCCATCCAGGGAGCAGCATGTAATGACACACAGGTAAAGCCACAGAACACAAGGCAACATATACAATAACAGAAATGGGATGAGTTTAAATGTAAGAGCTAGTCAGTGGTATGCCTGAGCTAATGGCCAAGCAGTTTTAATTAATATAAACTTCTGAGTGATTATTTTATAAGTGGCTGTGGGGTCTGTGGGGCTGAGCAGGACCAGAGAAACTTCAGCTACATTCTGATGTCATTTTCCCCCAAATCTATTCCTAAGTAGAATATCTATTCTAAGTAGAAAATTTATTCCTGAATAGAATAATTTGTATCATAATTTGGCATGCTATGAGCATAGAGAAAATCTATTGCTTTTTACATGTTTATGTATGTTGAGTCTCATTGTCAAATGCTCCTATTCTTTTTAATGTGCCATAATTTATTTTTTTTAATTGTGAAAATTTGACTCCAGGAAAAGTAAAGATTTTATATCAACCTTTCTAGTCTTTTAAACATTCACTTTAATTGATATGACTTTAAAGGTCATGATTCAGAAAAATATCTGTGGGTAAATAATTGTTTGCTATTTGCTAAACTTATTTTTCACTGTTTACAAGATTTTTAAATTGGCATTTCTAATTGTCTCCAACAATTAGAGAAGGATGAAAACCAAGTTTTTTTCTTCACAATCCTAATGTCAGATTTTATATTTAAATAAAGACAACCACATAACCATCAATTAGCAATTAAATCAGTCATGCATACCTTTTTTTTGGTGCAAACTTAGCGAAGCCCAAGTATCCTGTCAATGTTTAAAAATTACAAGAGACTCAGTCTCAAAATTCCAAAACTAACACAGAAAAAAATTACAAAGAGCACCTTGTCTGAAAGATTCTTGATCACACAAATATAGCAAAATATTTTAATGATAGGATCAACTAATCATCCAGTAACAATTAGAAATGACCTTGCTCTCATGTGGTCTTCATTTATCATGTTCTGTTATTCCTTGTTCTCCCTTTCTGTTCTTGATCCAGCTGGGATCTCCTGCTCCCCTAAGCTTTCTTTCCCTCAAATCTTGCCCTTCATTACTCCCACTGTCGTCCAGGTTGTTCATGTAGATCTCATCCATTTCTCTGTCATTGGGTGATCCCTGGGTCTTTCCTAGGGTCCCGTTTACTAGGTAGCCTCCCTGGAGTTGTGTAGCAGTCTAGTCATCTTTGTTTTACATCTAATATCCTCCTATGAGTGAGTACATACCATGTTTGTCCTTCTGAGTCTGGGTTACCTCACTCAGGATGATTTTTTCTAGTTCCATCCATTTGCCTGCAAACCTCATGATGTCATTGTTTTTCTCTGCTGAGTAGTACTCCATTGTGTATATGTACCATATTTTCTTTATCCATTCTTCAGTTGAAGGGCATCTATGTTGTTTCCAGGTTCTGGCTATTACAAACAATGCTGATATGAACATAGCTGAGCAAATGCCCTTGTGGTGTGATTGAGCATTCCTTGGGTATATGCCCAAGAGTGCTATAGCTGGGTCTTGGGGGAGATGGATTCCCAATTTTCTAAGGAAGTGCCATATTGATTTCCAAAGTGGCTGTACAAGCTTACATCAAGAGAAAGCCTGATCTGACCTAGTCTGGTGATCAGATGACTAAACACCCTAACAGTTGTCTTGGAACTCTCATCCAATAACTGATGGAAGTCGATGCAGAGATCCTCAGCCAGGCCCCAGGTGGAGCTCCAGGTGTCCAACAGTTGAAAAAGAGGAGGGTCTGCAAGAGCGTGAATTGTTGAATCCAAGATTGCAAAAAGCACAGGGACAAATAGCCAATCGAAAGAAAGCACATGAATTATGAACCAACGGCTGTGGATCCCCTAGCTAGATCAGGCCCTCTGGATAAGTGAGACAATTGAATAGCTTGATCTGTTTGGGAGGCACCCAGGCTGTGGGACCAGGCCCTGTCCTTAGTGCATGAGCTGGCTGTTTGGAACCTGGGGCTTACACAGGGACACATGCTCAGCCTGGAAGGAGGGGACAGGACCTGCCTGTACTGAATCCACCAGGTTTAAATGAATCCCCAGGGGTTGTCTTGGTCCTAGAGGACATGAGAATGTAGGGGAGGACCTGGAGGGAAATGTGGGTGTGGGGTGGGAGGGGGAGGACAGGGGAACCCATGGCTGATGTATAAAATTAAAACACATTAAAAAAAGAAGAAATGACCTTGCTTGTATCCACCATGCTTGGTGACACAAATGAAATCTGGGACATTTAAGGACTTAGCAGTACAGAAAACTGTTTCTTCAGCATAGATGATATGACATGGCCTTTGGGCCTCAGGTGAGATGATATGGACCTTCCTGAGAATAAGCAACTTCTTGGGATCAGCAGAAGAAGGATGGATGGGGCTGATTGATTTAATAGTTGGCCTCTGACAGAGTTACAGATGTTGAACAAATTCTAGAGCCCTGTCTCTAGGTGTCAGAAGATATATACAGGACACCATCAATCATTTTCTAGGGTAGCTGAATGGCACTAGCATTAGGAACTCATCTGAAGTGGCTGGTAAATAAACCACAAGTAAAGTGATATAGGCAATAGGAAACCCCAGTCTGTGTTAGCAATAGCTACATAGTTGGCTTAATCTGCACAGCTGACACGGTATATGGAGTGATTAGTATTAGTAAACCCATATAATTCTGCTTCATATATACTTTTTATTATCTTCAAGATTTAAAATATTTTATGTAACATGTTTTATCTTCTAAGGTCCATTTATTTTCACAGCCAAAATGAGGGGAATGCACAGTGTTCCCACCTATCTTCCTCCCATGATGCATCATTGCATCTGGTACTCTTAAGCCTTCATTTTCAAAAGGGATGTTGATACCGTCCTCAGATTTCACTTGGGAGGTTGGTGGTCATTCTGGGCTGGGAAAGATTGCCATATTATTGGTGATATCAGAACATACAGAAGTGAGATAGTGTTTGATCTCAAAAGTGGCCTCATATTTGAGTCATCAAGACCTTGTGACTGCCTCTCAATGCAGCAATAAGTATGTCAGCCATGCCCTGTCGATTTTAGTGATCTAGATGGCTCTACATGTATCAATCAATTAGTATCAAGTAGATGAAGGTGTACTCTATCACAGTAGGGAAGATTTGGCAGAGTTTGAGGACTAAGGTAACTGGTATTTTCTGCTGTGGCATTTTTCTCACTTTAGAGCCCAAGAGGTTAACATGAGTAAAAGTAGAGGTAGAGATGCCAGCCAGCCCCATTATGTCATGACCTTCCTGGTTTTCTGCCCCCTGTCAGAGTGTACCGATCATAAAGCATGCTATTAAAGAGCTAGTCTGCTTTTACTTTCAATCCTCAGGACTAATTTCTTCAAACAGAAGCTTTGATTTTTCACTTTATTCAGAGATTTCTTTTTTCAGCCTGATTGACAGGATGGCTTAGGCTTTAGTGATTCTCTTTGGAGCTTTAAAATCATGGATAAACTAGTTACTGCTTGGCAACCTCCCAACACCTGCCTCCTTCCTATTTACAAAGGGGGGCAGTGGTGGAGGAAATGGGAAGATGGTCGAGACACCCTCTTTATCTCTTGTGTCTCAAGTCCCCTGAATTTCTGAAGCCATTTACTCCTGATCCCTAGAGGTGCCATGGAAAGTGGACTTGTGTTTTATTGTTGAACACTTTAACATCTATTTCTCTCCTTTCCATATCCAGATGTATGATCTCACTGGCATGATTGATTGTGTAGCTGCTGGCAGCACACTGAACCACTGGGCTCATTTTCAGGGATTCTTAATGTCTCTCAAAGCAGAGAAACTTTGGGAGGAAAGAGGTGAAATTATGAGTGACTGGACATGGATAGGTTTTCATCCTTGCTGCCATTTCAGCAATAGTGGTCCGTGCCCTATAGAATAGGATACCATGCAAGGAAGGATACTTACATGTATCTGAGTCTCATTTTCCTATTAAACCCCTCAAATTAAGATCAGAATTTTCACCTCATGTGTAAGAAGTGACAACTATTTGTAGCAAGGAAGGATACTTACCAAATCAGGAACAAACACTGGGGATGAAGGATAGGAGCAGATAGAGGCATCTTTGCAGCCTCTGTCTTCATAAGCCTCCACTACTGCCTTCACCCTGAAGCCAGTCTTCATGTAGATGCCTGAGTTTTTTTTAGCAAGGCTTGGGTATGCACTGCCTGAAGAAAATACTCCCTGTCTCAATATCTTTCTCTGTATCCCTCATAGAAGAATGAAAGTTTGCAAAGATGTCATTTACTTCTGGGGATGGAAGAGTTCTGTTTCTTGACTTGAGGCTGATGATCACAAAATAGTCTTGTGGAGGAAGGAGCCCCAGAGTCCATTAGCTTGAGAATATTCAGGAACAGATGCCTATTACTTTTACATGGATACCGTATCCCAGCTGACTCAAATCTACATTAACCTTGCCACCATGCCATAGGCCTGCTGAACCCCCTCAAACCCATCTTCTTAGAATTGCCATTGTAAATACCTAAAGCCCTTACATTTTTGAATTCTCCAATTAATTGGATTCTGCAATTACTCACTCCTATTGTCTTACATATTCATATTTATTCACATGTATTGGGGGTCTCATTTTTTGTTGAGATATTATACCCCTCAAATTAAGATGAGAATTTTTGCTTCATGTGTAAGAAGTGACAACCCATGTATCAATCAGGGTAAGAGTTGCCCTCCCAATTTTCATAGCTAGCTGTACTTTGCTTGGATAATTATGTCACTCAAAAGTAGAAGTCACTTCCCATCTACCTCTCAGCTCTTTCTCCTCTCCTAAAGTGAGGAGATAAGAAATTTCAATATTTTTGTTCCAATAAGTAAGAATTTTTATCTAGATTTAATTTAAGAAAAGAGCACACATCTCTTAACGCTCAAACGTAGTGAATTCATAACTGGAAATAAATACATGTTCAATTACTTACTATATGAGTTAGATAAATCACACAGAGAATCTGAAAATATCTCATATTAAGTTGTCTGTAAATTTACTAAACCAAAATCTTTGGGTGAGAATCATGCCCTTGATAGGATTCCGGAAGGATCCCATGTACCTCTGCTTTTCTCCAACATATATAAACAGAATCAAAATTTTACATATGAGGCCAGGTGGTGGTGGTGCATGACTTCCATCCCAGCACTTGGGAGGCAGAGGCAGGCGGATCTCTGTGAGTTCAAGGCCAGCCTGGGCTACAGAATGAGTTCCAGGAAAAATACCAAAGCTACATAGAGGAACCCTGTCTCAAAAAACAAAAACAATTGTTTTTTTTACATATGTGGTAGAGTAAAAGATCACAAAACTACCTTGATTTCTTCCAATTTTGTGTTGTGGCTTGTTATGCTTTTAATGGTGCTTATCCAATACATTTATTTCTGTCTTAATCATCTCTGTAGTATTTGCGACCCCTGCTAGTTCTCAAAAGTAGAGCTGTTGCCACATTGATGAAGTTTTTAAAGAAAAAATAGTTTTTGAATCATAAAGCTTTACTTCTACATGAAAATCTGCATGAAAATATTAAGACTTAATGGTGTCTTCTGTTATTTTTCTTATCACTATTCCAATATCCTGTATTAAAATCATGATAAGTTGCTCCTTTTTGACTAAATTTGGCATTGAAATGTTTTCATTGCACTCAAGAGCTCAGTGTTCATGTAACAAAGACAAGCTCTAACACTGAAGTAAACCTGTTTTTAATCAATCATTTACTCTTTTCTACCTACTTACTCATAGTTCTCACTGCTTTTCTCGATAGTGTTAACTGATCTATCAATAAACTTAGACAACTTACAATGCTTTAAATATGTTACAGGATAATTCTTCATGCCCCCACCCCTATGGGTGAGAAAGTAGATTAGGTGAGTCTCTAAACACTGATGTTGGTGTAAGCTTCCTTTGGATTCCATGTAGAATGACAGATTCCTTCCTGGAGTTGCCCTCAAGTTAATGGTCCTGCCACTACTACTGATCTCTGGCTATCATTTTTTTTAGGAACATTTCATAATCAGTATAGGTAATGATGCTCAACATTCAAATATAGATGTCTTTCATGCCCTGATGGGGTAGTGGGAACATAACATACCCTTCCTACTGCCCCCTGAAGTTACCAAAGTCCTATGTCTTAATTCTTGTGCGGGAAAGCATACACAGAAGGTATAGTCTCTTGTTCTTCTATCCCTGTCCCAAGCTTCTTGAGAAGATTTGTCAAGAAAGTAAGGCTCTCCATAAGCCTGGTGCATCTTTTACTCTCCACGTGGCTGAAGAATAAGGCAGGCAGGCAAATAAAGAAGTTTCAATAAAGTCTCCTTGATGCCTTTGAAAATAGGAGAAGGAAGGAGGAAAGAAAAGTAGGAAAAGAGTGGAAAATCAAGAGAAGGATGAAGGAAGCAAGCAGTAGGGAGTGAAGGGGGAAGATACACACCTGTTTCTCCATACTAGTCTACTGTCATATTATGAGCAACAGTCTTTTGGTCTTAGCTATTTATTTCTCTTGTCCTTAACTCTGAGCATTTGCCAAAGCAATTGCTACTGCTGGAGAAAAGAAGAGTAGGTAAGAAGTTTGAGCAGGTCATATAAACAAGTCATTGGGATGTTTTCCACTAATACCTCAGATACCAACAATTTTCTAATTCACAGTCATCAAGACTGTAGAACTAATTTTCAATCTATAACATTTAAACGTTTATGATAGCCTCTTGGAGATTGTCAAGGATACAGAAAAGTCATAGTTTAGAAGTCAAGAAGACCGAACTGTTTTAGGCTGCGTAAACATTAGCAGATTATTCCTTCTCATTGATGGGTTCTTTCATTATTACAGGGAATATTATCAAAAGTCATCCATTAAGGTCATACAACTTCAGTATCACTATCTTAATCCTGCTGAGCATGGAGGTGCTTAATCATTACCATGGCTGCCTTTCCTTGTGTTTTATTTGTCATAAAAAATATTAAGCTAGTAAAAATCTGAATATTCAGTTCAAATGACTGTTCTAGAATTTCTGCACTGAGCTATTAATTCTGATATTTAGATTGATTGTCATTGGTGAGGCATGGGGAAGATGTGCAGGAACTGGCTTTTCTTTACATGTTATATGTGTGTATACGTACCTATCATTTAAAGAGAAATTTCTAGAAGGAAATAAAATTGTCATATGATGCATGGCATGAACTTTAGTCAAATGGTTATGCCTCTAAAATGTTATTTGATTGCTTGTTTTTGGTAGCAAATAAACTTTATTCAAAACAAAGCATTAAAAAATACTGGAATGCACAACCTGAGAGCAGTGGTCACATGAGGGAAGGTACTCAAGAGCCACTTCTAAAGTTTTATATCTGAAAAGCAACTGGAGAGCTCTAGAACAGTGTATGTATAAATGTGTATATATATATATTGGTGTTTGGGTAGAAATATATATATATCTTACAGGAAATTGGTTAAATATAGTATATTTGAACATAGGCTGTGTATAAAATGATGGCAGTCCTTTAGTAGCTGAAAAACTATCTCCCATATGCTGTGTGTATGTGGTGGTCTTTTCCACCACTGCACGACCTTAGCTTTAACTGTATCCTGTGCTAATACAGTAGAACCAGTGATCTCATGATTCTTTCTATACAGCTTGTCCTTTGGGCTGATGCAATGTCAGTCATTGCATGGAAGCTCCTCAGGATATGGAGGCAGGAGTTCTCTTCTGAGCAGGACATGAGCTGTTAGCTTTTGCACTCACAACAGCTGGGTAGGCACAGTGGCCCAATAACAGGGAACTCAGCAGAAACCAAGAATGTTTCCGAATGCTTCAGAAAGGCAGCAATAAAGCTATAAAAATGATTTTTATATCTAGCTACATTCTTTAAGTGCAGTACTTATCTATAATTTAAATCCAAGCAGTACCTGAATTTAAATCTTTGGCTCTCATGCTGGGGAATCAATAGATAGTATCTAACGTTGATCTATGAAGCAGAATTATAAGCATGTTATTACTCAGGAAGATTAAACTAGGCTTTAAAAATAAACACCCAGGAGTGGAAAATACAAATTTTACACAATTAAGCTGGATAAGGAAATATACACACTGAAGGTGGACAAAAGACAATAGGAAATATCAAACTGGGAGCTTAACACACTATATAACTTTTAAGAAGAACATTCCAGAAATAGGAAAAAATCTTCAGTTTTAATGTTTAAAAACCATACTTCAGTCAGAAGATAAATATTTTATTGTGCTTTTAGAACTTTTATCTGCATTTCTTACTGACTCTTCCCATTAAAAATATCAAATTTCTCTTTGAAATTATAATGATTCAACAGGCCTCCCAGACAGCTGCTCAGCAGTTGGTAAAGGAAACAAACATCTGGTTTTGAGTGCCAACCTCCTTACCAAATTAAAGTGAAATGCACCTGGTCTTCTCCAATGAAACTTTTTAGCCTATTAGGAGTGGTCACAACAATTCATTATCAATAGGTAGATAAATCTAGATTTATTTCTTACAACTCTATTTTTTTTTTTGCTTGCTTGTTTGTTTTGCTACTTTCCTTGATAGTCCAAGGAAATGGTTAATCTGGCTTCATAGTTTTCAGAAACTGCAATGAACCCACAAGTCACAGCACTCCTTATTTTGTTGTTTAGCTCATATATCATCTGACCAGTCATATTGAAATCATTAGGGGACAAAGCAGACAGAACTCTATCCTAATGGAAGCATGTTGGGATATTTTAAATCTGTTAGCAGCCATTACACAGGTCCTTGTGGATCAGTACTGAGGCTGTATGTCCGATGATATTGACTGCATAAAAAGATGCCTTTCCTGCTCCATAGACTTAGAAGGTTGTTGAAGTCCTTGGGGCTCAATCTGAAGCTCAGAACTGAATGAATACCATTTTCCTATTGATCAAAAGTATGCTGAGAGAGTGGGGATATCAGTCTAGTCTCCAGGAAAAGGATAGGTATGGTGGTACATACTTTTAACCCAACTCTGAGCATACAGGTACATAAGAAGATTCTTGGTGCATGCTGGCTAAAGAGTCTAGCCTAATTGATGAGTTTGGGCCAATGAGAGATGCTGTCTCAAAGGATGTAGATGACATTCACAGGATTACCAGAAAGGTTGTCCTTCGGACTTTAGACACACACACACACACACACACACACACACACACACACACACACTATACTGAAATAATAAATCATTGTCTAGAGCTTATTGCATATAATAGTAAACTGATTTTTTCCATCATTATATATTCTGACATTTAATCAGAACTAATGTGCTTTCTAAATATTAACACAAAATTTTAAAAAGTAGATTCTGTTTTTTTTTTTTGGAACAGTTTTAGATTCAGAGAAAAGTTGAGGGGAAGCACAAGGAGCTCCCATGTACCATATGCCTAGTTTGTTGTTATTAGGCACTTATATTACTATGATATATATTTTATTAGAATTAATAAATATTAGTGTCTTGGTGTTAACTGGATTTCATAGTTTACTCCTTTTTGCTTAGATTTATCTCTTTATATTTCTTTTCTTTAGTTTTTGCTTTCTCCTTTTTGTGTTCCAAGGTTCCATCCAGGGCATCACATTTAGTTACAATATCTCCTTAGGCACTGAATGATGGTAGGAGTGCTCCGACTTGCCTTGTGTCTGATGGCCTTGACCGTGTTAGAGTCCCGCTAAGGATCTCTGTTAGAATTAGTCTGATATCATAAGTTTCTCATAATGAGACTTGTACTGTGAACACTGGAGATGGCTATCTTGGAAATAAGCAAGCACCATTTCCATCCCATGGCGTCAAGGACACATGCTATCAAGAGGACATCACTGATGACACTGATCTTGCTCCCTTGCCTGAGGTTGTGTGTATAGAATTTCTCCACTATGAAGTTCAACAATTTTACCCTCTTCATACTGTACTCATGGGAAAGAAATCACCATACACAGCCAAGAATTAACAAAGTAGAAATGCTTTTCTTCCTCTGTGAGGGTGGGATAGCCCCACGAGTTATTTGGAGTTCTTCCATGCTAGAAATTTATATATTTTCTCTATTTGCTTATAAATTCAATCATTTATCTATATGCTTATAGGATTAGGACTATTTATTCTATGCTTTGGGCTATAAACCAATATGTAATCTAGTATAATCCATATAAATAGTTTCACTTGAGTTATTCCAACTTTGGAGACCAGTTGGTTCTTCTGCTACTCTGATATGTTTCTATGTACCTGCATTCTATTTGTAAGTCAGCATGAAATGTTGAAATTTTTATTGTGAGTATATGACTAGAAAGACCTTGTCTCAAAACAAATGATATATTCATACTTATGTATTTATATTATTATATTATATTTACATTTATAATACATTATATACAATTTATATATGTATAAATATGAATATAAATATATGTGAATATATATGTAATTTGTGTTTGGAGACAAGGTCTCTCTAGAAGCCCTGGATGTACTGGAACTCACTATGTAATTCTGGATAGCATAGAATTCACAGAGATCCATTTACCTCTGCCTTCGAAGTGCTGGGATTAAAAGCATATACTACTGCACCAGACTTATAAGACATTTTGAAATGCATAGTGTAGTGGTTTTTATAATACCAACTATATTGCACAAACTTTACATAAAATTCAAGACATTCTCATTATCCCCCAAAGAAGTTCCATACTTATTAACATCTAGGCTAATTCTTTTTCCTTTAGTCCTGGAAATCACTTATCTACTTTATGTCTATACATTTACATATTTTAAACATGTCATAAGTTAAAACCCTTTGCATCTGACTTTTAAACTTAGTGTTTCTGCCAGGTTCAATTTTTATGACTATGTAATATTCTTTTGTATGAATATGCCTCAAATGACACAGTTGTCCCCACATTCAGGATAGTCTGAATAATGCACTAGTGAGCATTTATGTGCAAATTTTGGGTTGAATGCATGCTTCTTATTCTCTTAGGTATAGAGAACAGAATTGCTGAGGCTCTCCAATTCCATGTTTAACTGTGGTGGAACTGTCATCAATTTTAAGTCAATTAAATAATAATTATTCTGTCCTGTTTGTTCCCTTTTATGTATTATTTATAATTCTCTTACAAAATAGTATTTGAGATGGTTCACAGTAAAAATAATTACAATAAAATTGTTGCCTTGAAAACTTAATGCTGTGAATGTAAACACAAGGTATGTAGTAGATAAGCACGTTTCCATAGTTGCAGACTACTGGGACTCTTAATGAGCAAATGAAAGCCAAGGACCTAGTGAAGAGTTGCTGGCATTCAGATAAGGGGTCATCCTTTTATCTTAAGTGTAGGATGGGATGGATTCAGTCACTACATTTGATTTGGAAGAATTCATCAGTCATTGCAACCTCCGGATAGCTATAAAAACAGGGCCTCTTTAACTCCTCACATCACAACTATCTTCCAACTGAAATTTACTACAGCAGAAACAGAAATAGAAGACCACCTAAAACTGACTGAAGGAAATCTTGGCTCACGAACTCCTCTGGGTATAAAGTAGTCCCCAGGGCCTATAATATGCTGACACAGTCCCTGCCTAGTGCTAGCCTACCTCCACATCTGGAACAGCTTACTCATAACATCTGGAAAGTTCCCCCACAACTTCCCAAGTTGAAGGTTCAACAAGAAGCTCACAGCCCCAGAGACAGTAACATTTTCCCCTGGTTACTGGACTCACCTATTTCTTCTTACTGGAACAACATCTTCCCTGGATTGTGAACCATCCCTTTGGAGTATATTCTAGGAAAATGCCTAGACAAGATAACCTCATTGTCAATAACATTTCATTTAAAATGCCACGATGTTGAAACATTGACTTATCATATTGTCAGTTTTAAATGAACCATGATAGATACTTATACCACAAGAATTTATAAATGCAGATTATGGCATATTTTTTTTTCTCCCAGAGAGCTGATGGATACACATTAGCCCGCTACTGACACTACAATCTTACCTTTATCACACCAAATTTTACTCAATGATTCCTTATACACAGTGCCTCACCTAGCATTATGTATACATATTTTGTGCATTTCATAATTGTCTCCATTTAATAATTTGAAGTTTAGAGATATTAAAGATTCAAAGACAGGCAATACTATAAAGGGGCAGATCTTGAGTTCATGAGCAGACCTTTTGGATATAAGTCTACATAACATGTGAATATACTAGTATTACTAAAACCACTCATAGATCTAGAATGCAAACACTTTGTGTCTCCTTATAAACTATGCATTTATGTTTTGCAACTGTACTAAGATACAGTAAAAAAAAATGAGTTATAGAAAGACTACTTCTCAGCTGGGCAGTGGTGGTGCACACCACTAATCCCAGCACTAGGAAGCAGAGGCAGGTGGATCTCTTTGAGTTTGAGGCCAGCCTTGTCTACAAAGCAAGTTCCAGGACAGCTAGGGCTGTTATACAGAGAAATTCTGTCTTGAAAAAAATTAAAAAAATAAAAATTAAAAATTAAAAGACTATTTATCTTATGATAATTGCTAAAACTAAGGTAGATCTACTTATAGTCCAAAGTAATTACAAATTTTATTAACTCCTTTGCTTGTTATCCTTCATAACTGACATGTGTAAAGAGTAATTCTAAACTATCTATTTAATGTGAATTTCTTCTCATCCCTTCCTCCTACTCACCATTCTCCTTCATTCTTCTCTTCTAGCCGGTCTTACTTAAGGGTCATTTTTAACATCAATTGGGATGTTTTTTCACGTGATAGTGAGTATCCCAGTGTTTCTGCTCTTGCTCTCCCCAAAGTTCCTGTCCACAAAGCTATAAAAAGATCTTATTATATTAAAGTGAACTTTGTTACGTCTTAACCAAAAGGAGACAACACTCATGCTGGATGGTTTGATGAATTCTAAGTCCAAGAAGTAAAATCAAAGAAACTCTACTTACCATTGATTTAGCAGCCAATGATCTCATCTCTAAAGATCCCCAAAGCATTATTATGCTCCAGCTCCTCAACTCCTTAGTTCTAATGTTATTTTATGCTGCTATATTTGTTTTCAGACTACCTAGAAATGGAGCATATAAGGCTCCTATAAAATTCCTCCATATATCATTAATCTTAATGTCTTGGTACTTGTCATAAGGGACAATACTGTTTCCTTTTGTATTTCAGCCTGTTAATCCTCCCTAGTAAGCTTTCTGTGAACTCACATAATTTTTCTTGCATCTCAACCTATGAAGGGTTTTCACTGTTGTTAGAACTTTTCCCTTTTTGTAGCTTTTACTCATAAATCACCTACTTAGGCTCATAATCATTTAACTTTCCTTTCTGGTTACCTCTCTCTGGGTAATGTAAATCAGATTATTACACCATATAGTTGCATAATTTCTCCCAAACAAATCAATGAATTTCTCACAAACCCAATCTCACTCACTATTTTGAGTTCCATGCACCAAAATGTGAAGTCATATAGATTTATTTCTAGGTATGGACAAACCAGGGCTACAGAATAGTTCTAGCAATATTGAGTTTATATATTGTCCCATGCAGACCATATTGGCTAAATTTTACATCATCAGGCCATAAGGTATATTTCTGCGGAAAATAAAATATGATTTGGTCTGCTCTGCCACTTTCAAGACCTATGGTTTTCATATTACTTCACAGAGCAGAAACAGCTACCTCCAGTCTTCTCAGAAATGACTTTGCACCAAGTGAGGATTTTCATGGCACCTGTGCATTGTTATTGAGTCTAGCTGTTTGTTCTGAGCAATTGACTCCAGACCCTGAATTTTCCCCAACACTTTGCCATTTGAGACACATGGTAGAGAGAAAGTTAAGAGCAGTAGGTAAACATAGAGATATGGCTTCATATCCCCTCATGGGATGCACAGGTTAGCCTCAGAGAGTAACCCAACTCAAAATATAAGTGCCATCAAGGTTGAGAAAAATCTAGCCTAGAAGTATAATATTCCTTCTTAACCTAATTTTTCTAATATGAGTACTGTTAAACAATCCCTTTTTGAGTGCAGGCTCTCTGTGTTCTCATTCTCTAGCTCTACCTTCTTGTTCTTCATTAATGTGGGGATTATTGCTGGCAAGATGAAAAGCTGAACAAAGAAAGAGAATAAAACGTCCCATTTCAGCTCCATTCCTTACAGGTCAATGAAGAAAGGCAAATTAGAATACCTAAGGGCTTGAAATAGGCAAGCATGAAGACACAGTGAGGGGTCGATTATCAGGCTGGGCACTAGAAAAATCATTAGGGTAATAAGCTTTGTCTCCTTGCAGCCCTGACTGGCCCTGACTTCCTTAAGTCACGCTGCTTCCTGCTCCTAGTTCCTCATGTTCTCAATAGTCCCACCAACTCACAGAATCCCTCAAGTGATACAGTTGTGTGGCTTGGTCAGGGGGTTTTAAGGGCCCCCTGGCAGTGGGATCAGGATCTATCCCTGGTGCATGAGCTGGCTTTTTGAAGCCCATTACCTATGGTGGGTCACCTCACACAGCCTTGATAAAGCGGGGAGGGGCTTGGACCTGATGCAACTGAATGTACCAGGCTTTGCTAACTCTCCATGGGAGGCTTTACCTTTTCAGAGGAGGGGACAGGGGTGGGTTGGGGGAGTTGCTGGAGGATAGTAGAAGGAATGATGAGAGTGGGATCTGTGGTTGGTATGTAAAATGGATAAAAAATTTCCTAATAAAGAAAAAATAGTCCCACCAGGCTCATTCCCCTCACAAAGGCTATCTTTCAAAGAATCATTAGTTTATTTTTATGTAGTACTTATGTCAAATATGCCACAGGTGGAAAGGGATAGAAAATGAGAGTAGAACATTTATGCAAAGCTTAAACTATGTGTATCACAATAACATAACAGAACTTGAAATCATGACTCCTAGTTCTTTTCCATAGGTGAAGTATCTGAGACTTAGTACAGAGCTAAATAACCATTGTGTACATCTAACAGCAAGCACTCAAGTAATGAAGCTAAATCCACACTCTGCCTTTCTGTCCCCAAACCATATCCTTTCCACCTTATCACGCTGCTTTACAGGTTACATTTTACCCTCTATCTATTAAATGATGCATGGATCTAGAAATTTATCAGAGCTCCCTGTTACTAGCAGTAATTTCAGACATACAACTAGTTCATTATGACACATCTTTCAAACGGGCAGGTCCATCACTGCCCATTAATCAGATCAAGTAGGCATGACATTCAATCCACCTATGCAGAGTGCCAAGCCAAGGAGACAAGTATTCCTAAGATCAAGTGTCAATAAATCTATTCACATTGAAGCACTGTAATCACAAACTGCAGCTTGGCTTGTTTTAATATGTCCAGCAGCATAACACATTGATTTCCTACACATCTCCTTTGACCTCAAGTCCCAGGTTCCTGGACTTCATAAATGTGAAGGGTCATATGTTATAAAATCTTACCTTCTACAGTATCAGAGATGAGAATGTCTTTCTGTGCTCAAAGGGGAATACCCAAGAAGCATAGGGGTCTCTAAAAAATCTCTATGATAGATTCTTAATTCATAAATATGCTTTAAATGTCCATATTCTCAAAAGTTCATACACACATACATTTTCTTCATATATGTGTTGCAATCTTTCTTTGAAATTTCTAGGCTAATTATGATTTCTGAGTTTAGAAATCACATTTTTCTATACACATGCTTGTACCATAATTGCACCATAATTTCTGCATCGATTGCACTATCCTGAATTACAGGACAAAGGATTTATTTCTTTAATACTTGTTTGAAGTGGTAAGTGCAGGAAAATGGAGGTCAGGTTAAGATCTACAGCTTTCTACCACAACAATGTCTAGAGGTTCTATAGATGTCATGGTTTCACCAAGAGGCCATCGTTGATATTTTAAGTTGCACAACACAGAGGAAATATATCTTCCCTCTAGGTAGTTTTTGAACACCCGTGGGAATTCATAAAAGTAGGAAATGCAAGTCATGTCTGTGCTGTGGCCACCATGCCTTCTAGCAATCATTTTCACTAGGAATAGTCACTTTCTAGCCTGCAGAATCTTAAAGTTGAAAGAGACATTTGAAAAATAGCATCCTACCCACAGCAGAAATTTGACCTTGTAACATACCTTGCTCAGAAAAAGTCATTCTCTCGGCATCTAGGCCCTCCAGTGACAAGGATTTGATTAACTTTTGGGGCAGCCTGTTCCATGATTAGCAAGTATTGTGTGCACAGACCTTCAGTTTTTTTTCAAATTAAACTATAGACTCATAGTATTTATTTAGTTTCTTTGATTTAGTGAAATAACTGAAAAAACAATGTTTGTCATAGGTACTATGTCAAGTCCTGGAAGTACAGTGACTACCACAATTGTCCCTATCCATAACCTTTTATAGAGACTGTTCTTCCAGCTCAGGATTATTCTTAAAGAAAAATCCACTGAATGGACAGCCTCTTTCACAGGACACTATGGCACTGAGGATGATCACATTCTCTCATATGTCTAGAATGCTTTTCTCTGAAGTGTTTTATTAACCTGATACCTATGTTTTGACTAAGGCAGGGGCTGTAATTCAGTGGTAGAACACTTGCCTTGAATGTGTGATACCCTAGGCTCAACCCCCAGTACTGGGAGAAAAACCCAAAATAATAAAAAAGCCATGACTAGGAACAACCAGAGGTATCTAATAGTGGGGAGGATGGTGACAATCTAACTTAGCTGTCCAAATGCTCAGCCAAACTAAGCAGAGTCCACTGTGCACCTGCACTGGTCCTGCTATTCTCGAGGATGGTGCAGTTGAGCTGCCACTGAAGAAGCAACAGCACTGTTTCTGAGACAAGATTCCGTATTTGGTGTGGATGCTCCCAAGCTCCAGATGTTGAACCTATTCACGTCCTTTACTCACATCTTAACCTTTGACCTTCTTCACTCCCTCCAGGATTAATGCTGAAAGAACTCAAATTTTGTGAGTGGAGAAAAAGAAGAAAAGAGATATGACACGTTATCCATTTTCTATGCTAATCTGGTGTAAGGTAGATATCTCCATGGATATGTGCTGAAATAAGATCAACACAGCTGAATTCTAAAGCTGAAGTGGCTCATGAAAATTGTTCTGTCCTCTAGAAAGTCTGGAAGGATGTTAATTCTCAAGGTTGGTCAGTCATCGTACATAGGCTGACTTTTGGTGGAAATGTGTCTTTGGGCATGGCCACTGTTGACAGCTGGGAGAAGTTTTCAGTAGCTGAGGGTATTGAGGACTGCACATCTGTGGGTAGTGAACCATAGCCTCCTCTGTAGCTCCCAAGTTACTACATATCTATTTACGTATCATACCCTATCTACCTCTACAAGTGACTACATAGAACAGATTTTTTATCTACCTTCACAAGACACATGAATGTAATCTCTTTCTTTTCTCCTATGTCTCTCTCTCTCTCTCTCTGTGTGTTTAATTATAAATTTTCATAGTCAATTTGTGTGCTCCAGCATGCCTAGTCAAGACTATCCTGACTATTAAAGCTGTTATACAACATTGCTGAAATATATAAGAAATCCCTTATGTGATGGGACATTTCTATCTCCTTAGTAGCCTGTACTTTTCTGTTCCCTATAGGGTGATTGACCTTAGAGAATTGCTTTTGTTAATGGTGTTGACTCTCTATTCTCTATTAGTGGTTCTCAAAGTGGATTCCATTTACTGTATAGTACAAGATCATATGGGAATATGCCAGAAATGCAAATTCTCAGGTCCATTACTAATCAATGGGATGAGAAATTCTGGCCATGAGACCAAGAAATCTGTGTTTTGTAGCCCTCCCAGATGATACTGATCCATGCTGCTTGGTTCTTTCTAACTCACTCCTTTACTTAATCCAGACACAACATCTGATATCCAAGTCAAAGCAATATACCAATTGGGGAACATTCTGCTTCTAGGCTACTATACAGTTTTTATATTTCTTTCAATATAAAGCTTCTTTTCATTCTACTGGTCTTCCTTTACTTCTGTTACAGCTTCATGATAAGAGGATGCTCATGTTATGTTTTATGATATGTGAATAAACATGTCTCTTCTCACAGACTTTGACCTTCTCTGGGGGAAGCATTAGGTAATTGTTATGTTGTCCTGTTGACACATATAAATAGCCAACAAATATGTTTCATGAGTAAATACTTATTTAGGATGTATTATTTGCCATGAATTTCTCTAAGTGTCTCCAAAAGCTTCTATCTGTCAAGAAAAAGACAGATAACCTTAAAGAAAGAACAATAACCTGGTGCAAATGCTATAGGCAAAATAATATTAATGATGATACACTGTGAGCCGGGCATTCTTCAAGAGGTTTGCATGTGTTAATTCATTTAATCCTTTCAGTAATCCCATAAGGCCTGATTCTAGGAAGAGAACGAAATCCATACTAAGGAAAAATTGTTCATTTGGTAAGCCATCATTATTAATGAGACTTTTGTCTGTAAAAGACAAGACAATAACCCTGTATGAGATGAGGAAGATAAAACAAAGTTAGCCAAAGTCATTAGATGATATAAACACCTGACCTTCCTACAGGATAAGGTTTTGATCATTGAAGCTTTGATTTTTCCCCCATTTTCCATAAAGGAACAGGTGAAAGGAGGAAAGGTATAAACTGATAGATGGTAAATATCTTTAAAATAAATCAAAATTTTCGCTAAGGGAAAAGACTCATTTAGGGTAAAGTTTTATGTGCTGAGACTGGGAGGTGGAAGATTGCTACAAGGAACCTTTGAATCCTACTGCCTAGTCCTACTTTAATGTCTTCTTGTCATGTTCCAAATTGCTGCTAAATATTTTTGTTTTTTTATATGGTAGTTCAAGCACAAGACTGAAGAAGTCCCCTACATAATCTGAAAGATTAAACAAAACAAAAGACAACAGGATTTCCTCTGTCCAAACCAATGCCTGAGCAGTGTGCTGTGCTAAGGGGGAGGGAAGGGTTTTGACCCTCTTGATTGCTCAGGGCTGCAACCCCATAATTTTCTTCTTGGGGAGAGACAGTAAAAAAGGGAGGGACAACTTAAAACATTGACTTAAGGGGCTGGAAAGATGGCTCAGAGGTTAAGAGCACTGGCTGCTCTTCCAGAGGACCTGGGTTCAATTCCCAGCACCCACATAGCAGCTCACAACTGTGTGTACCTCCAGTTCCAGTGGATCTGACTCCCTCACAAAGACATAAAGGTCAAACACCAATGCATGTAAAAAATTGAAAAGAAAAAAACATTGACTTAACTGTTGTAATATTGGAGGCACATGGTTCTCAATATATGTATATAAATTTGTATTTTTAATAAGTTTGGGGGGGGGGCTTCTGGAGGGAAAAATAAGCAGGTAAAGTATGACTTATGGAAGGTCCATAATAAAATTGTGTAATTGTATAAACAAACTTCTTTTAAAACAGGATTTTAATATTCATAACCCATGAGAGTGCTTCTGGGGTTCCTGTTCCCAAACTTACCTTTCAATCGATTCATGTCTGGTATTTGAATTATTCATTGTGTTCATCACCTCTCTTCAACATGGCTGGCCTCCTTTGAAAGGTTATATTATCAGGAAAGGGAAAATCTATAATATTGGGTAACCTAAATGATTTTGTCAATTAGCATGACATGTTTTTTTATAATGCTGCATTAGCTATGAGAAAGAAAAAAAAAAGACTGGGAACAAATTGGAGCTCAAAGTACTAAGTATTCCCTTTTAGCACATGTGATACAAAGCAAGCAGCAATTTCCATCATAGTATTTGTATCAAAATGTTTGTTCTTATAAGAAATAGGAGGCTAAGAATCTGAGTCAAAGAAAATCCAAAGAAAGTAAGTAGGCAGTGTGGTCAACAATGTAGATCATACTGATGGTCCACTTCTTCACATCTCCCTCCATGCCTCCTGTGCTACACAAGTTCATAGTTCCTTCTATAAAAGAGGCAGGGCACATTTCCTTTCCTTCTGAGCTTGTTTGGTCAATAGAATGAAGCATAGCATCCATGTCACCCCTGAACCTAGGCAATATAAAGCTTCTTTTAATTCTACTGGTCTTCCTTTACTTCTGTTACAGCTTCATGATAAGAGGATGCTCAGGCCACAGAAACAAGTAGGACAAGATATCCCCAAGCCAAAGCCAAAGTAAGTAGTTGTTCTAGCCAAGCACTTCTGTGTGATCCAACCTTCAAATGCTGGAGACTCAAATATAGTGTGAAAAATAAATGCTGTTGGATGCCATGACCATTTTGTACCATTCTGCAGCATTACTATGGCCATGGTTGAGTTATACAAATGGGTGCCCAATCTTCATTGAAAGATGACTTCAAATGCAAACTTCAAAGCAATGATAATAACTTGGTTTCACCTTGAAATGTACCTCAAATGGGAAAACTAGCAATAGGGGCCAGAAAAAAAAAAGCTAGAAAAATAAATGGTTCCTTGAATTAGCTTTCATTCCTGAGATAAAAACAGGATTTGGTCCTCTTTGACACTCAGGGACTCTAGCTTGACACTTTTAATTAAAAAGACATTAAAAAATTAACACGGAACTCTTTTCACTTTGCTCCAGGGCAACTCATGAAAGCTTGCTGCTTTGCTATCAGAATGCCAAATATCTGTGTCTAGACTCTCTGCTTCCCCTCCTCTAGGAAAGGCTGTGAATGTCAGACTCCATGGAGAAGCTTCCCCTTATGAGTTTAATTTCCTTAGCGCTGATAACACAAAACTGATCTGGCCAAGTAAATTAGTGCATGGATCCAAAATTTTGATCTTCTTCCATATATCTGACAGAATACATAAGAGTCAAATACTTTTTCACTACCAGGAATGTAAAGATGTCAGTTAGAAATGGCACAATTTTCTTTCATTCATCAAAGAAAATGTATATGATGATATGGAGGCATCACATCCAAGCATAGTTGCTAAGATATGAAGTGGGGTCGTCAGGGATGTGAACTTCTGAACAGTTCCTGCCTACAGAAGCAGCTGCTGCTCCATAGGCCCCTGGGGGACTGAAATTTGTGAATGGTTCTTGTTAAGAAGTTATCTCAAAATTCAGGGCTGATGTCAATACTAAAACAGTCAAATCCTGTGAAAAGAGCTGACTTAAGAGATGACTCAGTTGGTTCAATGGAATGCTTTAAATCTTGTTAATCCTCAGTCTCCTTGGACACTCTATTCACCTCACCCAGAGCTCTGGATTTGATAACAGCACTGCACAGCCATCATTGAAGGGAGTTAAGCTGTTAGTCATTTCACTATATGGTCCTGAGCCAGTAACGTAAGTACCCATCTTTTAATTTGGTGAAACACTAAATAACTATAATCATTTTTCTCTAATTTATTGATCTAGTATATATATATGAAAGATAAATTATCCCCACTCTGTTTCTTGTTATTATTTTGTAGCTTGGTGTTTTAATTATGAAGAGACATGGAAACAAAACCTTATGAGACATCTTGGATATTTAAATGCTAGTCACTGAGGACTATTTCATTTAGAGCATCTTTTGCTAAAATTCTGGTGAGAGCTTTGAAATATTCAAATACAAGCTTTGGCCTCCCAAAAGAAGCTGAAGTGTGGAAAGTTCTCTGATCTCATTTTGTCTGGGTGGTATTATTTTCCAATTTAATCTGTTTAGTTAGGACTTTTGAGAATTATGGAACTGAATACATTTCAAGAGACACTGAGTTTTGTGGAATCAAGGACTTTTTCCATCGGCACATATTTTAGCAGCTATCTCAAGCAACTTCCCCCACTGTATAAAATAGGTTATATAATCTTAGCACATTCAAAATTAGACTATTCCATACTGAAGCAATCTTTTAAATAAGTTGCCAGTTGAGTATTTTGAAATTAATAAGGCAAAATATATGTCATGACTATACCTTTTATAGTGTATAGTGTTGGAGTAAAAGGAAATTGTTGAAATGCTGGGGGCTTGGAAGTAACTTTTTTTATTATTTAATTTTTTTCATTTTTATATACCAAATGTGTTCCCTCTCCCTCCCCTTCTTCCACCTCCTGCCTATCCATCCCTCACCCCCTCCTCATAGGGGACAAGGCCTCCCTTGAGTAGTCAAAACAAGCTGGCATACCAAGTTGGGGAAGGACCAAGCCCCTCCCCACTGTATCAAGGCTGAGTAAGGCATCACACCATAGAGAATAGGCTCTAAAAAGCCAGTTCATGTACCAGGGATAAGTCTTGGTCCCATTGCCAAGGGACCCACAAATACATCAAGCCCCTCAATTGTCACCCACATTCAGAGGGCCTAGTGCAGTTCCCCAGTCCAGAGTCTGTGAGCTCCTACTAGCTCAGGTCAGCTGTCTCTGTGGTTTTTCCCATCATAATCCAGACACACACACACACACACACACACACACACACACACACACACACACACACTTACTCCTATAATGCCTTCTCCCTCTCTTCAACTGAACTTCAGGAACTTGGCCAAGTCCTTGGCTGTGGCTCTCTGCATCTGCTTCCATCAGTCACTGGATGTAGGCTCTATGATGACAATTAGGTTAGTCACCAATCTGAGTGCAGGGGAAGGCTAGTTCAAGCACCCTCTCCACCACTGCTCTGAGTCTTAGCTGGGGACATCCTTATGACTTCTTAATTCTTGAACTTTTGGAAAATAATTTATAGTATTTAGCTTCAGAGTGATCACACTTTCCTAATGGGAATAAATACATTTAATTGAGGGGGCAGGAGATTTGGGTCAGCAGTGGAAAGCATTTTCCACTCTTGCAGAGGACCTGGGTTCAGTTCCCAGTACTCACACTGTGGCTCACAACCATCCTTAACCCCAGTTCCAAGGGATCCTACACCCTCTTCTCACCTCTGCAGCAACCAGGCATGCATATAGTGTACCTACATATATGCAGACAGAACACCAAGATACATAAAATAAAATTAATAAATCTAAAAAGAGATATTAAGATATTTAATGAAATATATTTGGTATGATTTGGGGAGACCATAATAACTGTCCAATGCTTGATGGCAGTTCCTTTCTATTCCTTGATCATTTTCCCTCACCCTTTTAAATTAAGATACCAGATAGCTAAAGCCAAGAAAAATTAGAAAGTATTTGTCCCTCCACTTAAAGCTAAGAATGGATTTGAAACAGTTTTGTATCTTGATGCTGTATTAAGTTCAATCATTACTCTAGTTTTCTAGTACATTCCATTTTGCCGCCACCCCCCACCATCTTTCCTCCTTGCATCTTACATCCTAAGTGATCTGTGTCTACTTTGATGATTCAAAGAGTCTTTCCTTGTGGAATTGGAAGGCATCTCCCATTCTCTTTTGCTCCTAACTATGAATCATCAATCACCTGTGAAAACAGCTGCCTAGACTAGTGGATCAGCCAAGCAGGGTCTTTAGCTGATACTGAAGCCTGAAGCCATGAAAAAGCACACGCGTGGAAGGCTTCTCGGGAAATCAATTACAAGCACTGAATTCAGACCCAGGGACACAATTTTACTTTTTAATCTTTCAATACCAGGTGTAAGTTCCTCAGAGGTGACAGAGTTTGTATGATTATGAACATTTCTGAATTGTAACTGGATAAACAAAAGTTAGCCAGTTTATGCATAACTTCTAATCTCAGTGAAGAGGTCAAAGAAACCGTGAGAAAAAGAGAACTCATATTTTATTGATCTGAATTGATCTGAAGTCCAGTTCTCTAAAGTAGGAACCAAGCCCTCTTCGACTACTCCTGACAGGCTCCAAGGTTCATTTTCTCTTCTCTCTCTCAACTTTCTCATTCCCATATCCAATTCTGCTACATTCACAATAAATGAGTGCAAAACATATTCTCTCCCCTATTTCTCTGTTTAGCTGCTTATCCTAAGTACACTTCCATGTATTAGCATTTATGTATTTTTGATGAAACTCATCTTTTGAGGTTAGGGGACAGAGTCACTTTGCAAATCACATAATAACAATCTCACTATATTGCTGCCTCCTTTATCTCTCTTTCTTTCCCCTGTCCTTCCTCAAATAAGCAATAAGAAAATCTGTTGCCTTCTACTGCACAGAGCAGTAAAGCTGCTATTTAAGACCACTGGGGCCAGCCTTCAATTCTCAGTGCCTTCCGCAATAAATATGGTTGTTTTCCTCTATAGTAGTCTGGTGAATCAAATGTTCTCCATGCTGACATGTATTACTCACGTACTAAGGGACGTGCCTGTGGTTTTAGTAAGCCCATATGTAGCACGTTCACCAGGGCAGACACTGAGCATCTTTGTCTTCCAGGCTTCTTCCAAAGTAGATATTGAACACTATATAAAAGGGAGAGTGAAATTATATAATTTTTAGCTTCCTTAACAGTATACTCTTTCACATTCACAGCAGGACGTTTTACATAACTGTTCTCAGAAATTTAATTTAGTGGTGCTCAGAAAGCTTTACCTACTTAATTAACAGCAGAGCAAAGACAGGGTTGAATCTCCCAACCCTTGGTCCAGTGCGCTTTTCACCACATGTGACATTATTCCCACTGTCCTTACTCAACTAAGTAATATCTATGGACCTCTGATTAGAGACCAGGAAGTACTCTCTGTCTTGATCGAGGTTGACCTCAAAGCTCTAACTCACTTATTTCTATTTTTGTTCTTCCAGAAAAAAAAATTCCTGCTTTTCTTTTAAAATGATGCAGTGTTTGGAAACATCCCCAGGAAGGTGCCTTTCTTTTCTCAAAAAGAAATTGCAAGGTCTGGTTTGTTTGCTTCCTTGTTTTGGGTGAGGTTGTTCTTCAAAAGGGCCCAGTACACATTGGCTGTGCAGCCATCTGCCACTACATGCTCAAGTATTGTGGTTTAAAAAAAAAATCTGGCCACCCTTCCTTTGATATAAAAGAACCACACAGGGTTGAGTCATACACTGTGGAGAGAACACAGCTAATTATGGGATGTGCTGAGCCCAGAGAAGATGTTAGCTGCTCCATAATTACAACTGCAGGCCGAGGGAAGAGAGTCATGGAAAGCCAGTTAATATAATGGAGGGTGCACAGCACCACTGCATCCTGAGCCCCAAGCTACTGAAAAGTGGTTACGTTAACACACTTCTGTTCCCATGAACTTTCACTGATTGGTTTTCAAGATTACGTATGATTCTAAACCACTTTCAAGCAAAGCGTTGTCTTAACATGTCAAGTTTTGATTATTTGGGAAAAAAATAAAAGGATGGCATCAGTTAAAAATACAAAAGGGGATCTCAATTCAGTTCTCCCATTAAAAAAGCAGAGAAAAGTGTTTGAATCACTGAAGGTGGGACAGGGGTGCCTAGGAAGAAGTGATTGAGAGACAGAACTTCGCCTCATAGAATGTAGGAAAGCTATTGATCCTTAAGTTCAGGTCACAGAAGTATTTGCACCTCAACTGTTTCCTTTTTTCCTCCTGTTTAAAAAATATTGAATCCTTCTATTACAGTGTTGCCTAATAAGTAAATTGTATTGCCATACATAAACTGTTGTATTTAATATAAAAACTAGTATTTGGAACTGAAAGATGATTATACATAGTATAGTCACCAATTTCACAACAGATTACACATTCTTAAAATGTCCTATAATTTAGAAAGGCCATGCTAGTAACCTTACCCTGTAGACAACTGACAATTTTCTTATGTTTTATTAAGCTTTCAGTTCAAATTCTGATTAACATAAATAAGTTCCTGTGATGGATGGACATAGACTGGGATGAAAGGAGCCACACATCTTTTACCACAGTATTTCATGATCACGAGCAGTGATGTGGATGATGACTACCGATAGGACATGGAGTGACTGACTGACCTGGAACAGAAGTGGACAGGACCACAAGAGGATATTAACACTCAGTGTGAGAAAACACAGCATGTGTGTGTGGCCCATTTCCTTGGGGTGAGCATCATGTCACATAGTGGCAGATATTAACCTGAGATTTAGTCAGACTCATCTCTGAATCAAAGTCTGTAACACAAAGCACTAATTTAATAGATCTCAATTGTCATCCTTGACTCCATTAATAGTAACTTTATTGTGACATCATTTATAAACTAGGTAATTACTCTTTAAAAGAGTACAACTCATCAGGCTTGTTGACACACACCTTCAATACCAGCTCTCAGAGGAAGAAGTAGGCAGACCTCTGGTGAGCTGATGCTAGACTAGTCAACATAGTGTAGTGAGTTCCAGGCCAGTCATGGCTACATAGTGAAATCTTGCCACAATAAATAAAAAAGTGCTCAACTAAATGGTTTTTAAAGAGTATTTGGAAAGTATTGTAACGATCACACTATCTAATTTCAGGGCATTTCATCCCTAACCTACAAAATCCTTCTTGAGATCATTAGCTGTTATACCCAATTCCTCCTTTCCCCTAGATTTTGGCAACCACAAATCTGCTTTCTATAGTTGTGGATTTGCCTATTCTGCATTTCTCCCAATATATGAAGCTATAGTTACCATGACCTTATGTAACTGGACTTTTTCTCGTAGTGTGTGTTCAAGATCACCTTTATTGCAGAATATATCAATGCTCCATTACCACCCATGCCTGAATATTATTTCATTGTATGGGTATGCCATACTTTGCTTGTACATTTACCAACTACAGATACTGACATGAATCTTTATTTTGGTTGGTTGAGATCAGCATTGCTAATAAACATTCATGCACAAGCTTTTGTGAAGAATGTTAGATGTAATGGCATGAAATGATAAAATTATATTACTAAATAGAACTGGATCAATATGTGCCAAAATATGTATAATGTGATTCACTTTAAATGTTTGTTTTTATACTATACACATACATATAGACTTAATTGAAGAATATAAAAAAATAATCACTTAATTTTTGGATCCTGAAAGCATAAGATGATAATTCTACCTTATACATATTCATATTATTTAAACTTCTTACAAGGAGCATTTTTCAACTTTACAATGAAAAACAAAAATCTTAATGTTTGAAAATAAAATTTGTGGTTTGTTAAAGATCTTACCTCTTGCAGAAGTCCTTTTTCATCATCTTAGACAACTGTAAGATTACTGTAACTCAGAAACCAAGGTTCTTTCTACCCAAACATTATCTATAGATACATTTTAGTATCTTCATCATCATCATAAATATTCCTTGAACTATTAGTAAGTGCTAGCCACAGAATTGATTATGTATATTACCTCACTTTATCTTAAGAATGTTTGCCTGAAGTAGATGTTACTTCCACTTTACAAGTATGAAAACAAGGGCAGAGACTGACCTGATATGGTCCCTCATGAACTGTCATAATGAAAAATCAAACTGTCTCCAAGCAGAATTACTTTCTTCAACACCAGTTTTTCTATTTAACTTAAGAAAAGAGGTTTTTTTTTTTTTTTTTTAATTCAAGGCCACACCTTCCTTTTTTATGTGTATGTATGTGTATCTATGAAATTGTGTGCTATGTGTAGTTGAGTGTTTGCAGATGTCAGAAAAGAGTTTTGACCCTCTATAACAGGAGTCACAGACTTATGAGCTGCTTGGTTTGGGTGCTGGGAACTAAACCCAGGTTCTCTGTCCTCTGAAAGAACAGCAGATGCTCCACACTGTATAATATGCCTTCAGCCACCTGTATTTCTTTTGTCCATTAATTTATAAAACTGGAAAAGTGAATTACATGCAATCATAGGAGAAATCCTTTCACTCCAGTGAAAGAGACAGGTACCCCACATATGCTGTCTCAATCTAATGTCAAGCATCTATTTTTAAAATTGAAGTGATAATAAAATAAAAACATTGCTGCAAGATGGGATTTTTGCATGCTGAAGGAGCTTGCGTTATAGCTCACTGCTTGAGGTTTACTGAGCTATGAAAATAGCAAAATCAATCCATTTTGCAAAATAAATCTTTTAGAAAAGGGATATTGTCTTTGTGCTTTAGAACAGAATTGATTGAACATTTCCAATGGTTTAGAAAATGGACTGAAGTTGTTTGTGGACTGTAATACAGTTTGCCACATAAAGCTAGATATAATATATCTGTGAGAGTTAATTAAAAATGCAATTGAGATCTAATTTAAAGATTTAGAAAATGACACCTATCGGTTAAAAGATGCTCACTTTGCATTTATACTATTTGTTCTTTTTTTGTTTTATTGTTTGTTTTTGAGACAGGGTTTCTCTGTGTAGTTTTGGTGCCTGTCCTGGATCTCACTCTGTAGACAGGCTAGCCTTGAACTCACAGGGATCTGCCTGTCTCTGCTTGCTGAGTGCTAGGATTAAAGGTGTGCACCACCACTGCCCAGCACTATTTGTTCTTTTTGTGTGTTTTCATTTTTGCCTTTTTTTTTTTGAGGCAGACTCTTTCTTTACAGTACTGATGGCTAGCTAGGTACACACTATGTAGCTAAAACTAGCTTCAAACTTGAAGCATTATTCCTGCCTCAGCCTCCTGAGCACTGGGATTACAAGTGAGCCACTACACCTGGATCTATTTGTTTTAAAAGCATATTCAAGGACTCAGGCTAGATAAATTCTGAAATTAGTCTGACTTGGATATTATAATATAAAATTGTAACTATATTTGTGGGTTATAATAAGAATATTAGCAGACCTGTTTTATTACGGGAGCCCTGCCTCTGATCTGTTCAGTACCTGAAGAAGAAATGCATGCATTAGTGGAGAGAGTTGACCAAGAAGAATAAGCCTGGATATGATTTCTAATATTCCATTTGCTACTAACTAGTGGCATGATCTTTGAAAATTCACTTAAATTTTTGTCTCTTTAATTCTTCTTTGGTAAAACAATACAACTATTTAACCTATCAATTTCATAGAACTTTTCACAAGTCAGGAGCTTTCACTCCTGGATTTTTATGGTTTACACCACAACTAACCTCATTTAGAGAGGCCATCTTGGATTATCTTGGTCCAGTATAGTTACACAAGACTTCAAAACCAATGCTCTTTCTTTATCTGAAAGACACAAGAGGAAAACTGAAGTATGAAAGTGTTTAACATCCCCCTCCCGCTTGAAGGCAGAAATGTCCACAGGATAGGAACGCAGGCTTTCTGGAAACCTTGACATCAGCCCCCAGCTTATAGTCAGCTAAGAAACAAGGCCTCACGCCTACAACCAAAGTGATAGAATCTGATAACATCTTGAGTAAATGTAGACATGGATGCTTCCCCAGATCCACAAAGTAAGAACCGAGTGTAGGCTATAGACAACTACTTGGCTTTGGCCTTGTAAGCACTAAGCTGAACATAGAGACAAATCTCCCAGACCCATAAGTTACATTTGTGGTAAGTCAGACTCATAAGTTACATCTGTGGTAAGTGTGTGTTGATTTTAATCACAAATACTCTATTAGCAAATGTAAACACCATACAGCTGTTAGTGAGAAGAGAGTAGACTCAAAAGGTAAGGGATAATACAATTCAAATGTGTCAGCTAAACAATAATAAAAATATATATTTAGTCTAAATATACTAAAAGGTTCTAAAATGATACCTATCACTTCATTTATGGTGGTTACTTCCGAACAAACAAGTGGGATTAAAAGTTAAGGAAGGAGAAAGATCTTCCATTTCTCTATATGTTAAGTAATCACCAGACATTAATTTTGTAACAGGAAACATTTAAAAGTAAAGTACAGGGACTCTCAACTTGGTAAGAAATTGTTTACCAAGTGCTTATGAATAACTTTTATGGCTGGGATTCTTCTATAATCCGGGGATGGGGGTAGGGATCTGTTACTCAGCTTCACAACTATGGGAGCCCACAAAAGCTTCCTAGTGAGATCTGAGCTTGCATTCACAGCAGGACTGCCTTAAGGGGTGGCTTGACCAGTGTGTGGTTACCAGGGATTTGGGATGGTCTGCACTTGGCTGTGCTGGGGAAAGGTCTTTTGCTTTATACCTTGGCATTCCTTTAAAAGCCTTTTAGAAGAGCCAAAAGGGGGTGGTGGGTTTTGATGGAAGCCCTCTGGAGGCCAATCCTGTGTTTCTGTCTGTCTCTCTCCTCTATATTTCTATCTAAATCTCTTATCCCTCACTCCTTAAGAGTCCCTGGGGTAAATAAATGTGAGAGCTGCCCCCACATACAACTTCTCAGGTTAGTCTTCACACAGGCATGGACATTCATATCAATAAAATGTACTTACTCACATAACACAGGTCAGCTACTGAAGATAGCCAAAGTGATTGACAGCATGATGACAGCACTAAAGTGAGGACAAAACTATCCCCCAGAAACCAATCTAGAATGAACTGTCTATAACCCACTTGACTGAAGGCTTCAGAGGAAACACAACACAAAAGGGAACACACATGTTTAAGGATATGGCCCCACTTTTTTTTTTTTTTTTAAACATACCGAAATCCTGTATGTAGAAGATTCAGAGTCAGATTTCTATTTAGAACAGGAATTTATGTTTCCTTTCCATGTGAAATGAAGGAAATACTTTAGAAACCAAATATGAAATGTTCTCATTGGTGTCTCCTAGTTCTGTTGTTGAAAGCCCATATGAACACCATCTTCAACTAGATAGACACTGCTCAGCATGACCCACAAAGTTGTAGGCTTCTTGAGGCACAAGGGTCTGGCTATCATCAAGAAAACATTTCTCCTTTGGTCAGATTCATGTCCTTCCCAATAGATGACTATAATATTCTTTTCCTTACTGTTTGCCAAGGTTCATGAAGTTCTAACTTCGTCAACCATGTTTATCTTCATAATTATATAGTGCAACCTGTGTTTGGAAACTAGCTCCAGTTTATAATAGTTTTCCACAAGCAAAACAAAACTATCTGCTTGAACTTATCCCCTGAACAAAAATGATTATTGTTTTCTTGTGCAGTTGATGTCAATGTTGGGTTTGAACATTGAAACGATGAGAATGATGCTTTTTTGTACACACAGTAAGAGCATCTTAGATTCCCAGAATGCCACCATGCCCCCTTCAAAATGAGATCATTAGAAACATACCCAGTGTCTTGGATGTTATCTTCCATCCTTATTACAATGCACTCACTTCAATCCATTAGTGACAGTCACTGAAGCCTCTCCTGTTTGTTTTTTTTTCTCTCCCCTCAAACCAAGGGACCACCTCTTGCCCTTGAGGACATAAGCTTCTGCTTCAATTTCTGATAGCTGGCATCCCACAGACCCCTCCTGATTCTCAGATTTTCTTCTCTCAGAACTCCTTAAATATGTCAGAAAGTCATAAGTATCCAGAATTATAACAAAGGGGCTAAATATGTCATCTTAAATCAGCCATGTATGTATCCTTGAACATAAATAGGCTTTCTCAACATTAGACTCTTTATCAACAAAACAGCAATTAAAAGGTCCCCTCACATTGCCATGATCATTAAATGCACTATTGTGGTATTTGGCACATAGAAATCACAATGAAATTATCTCTTGCTATTAAAATTCTTCATAACAACAGAGGCATGCCCAGATTCACCAAATAAACAGATTACACATATCTTTGAAGTCTGGGTACTGCTTGCAGGTTTTCCCCAGGCTCTGGGCATGAACCTGACATCGAAGGAAATCCATTAACAGGAAGCAAACTGGAGAAATTCTACCATGAACACTAGATGTTCCTGTCTCTTGATCTTTTTTTATACTATGTGAGGACCTAGATAGTAAAAGCATAAGTTTTGTAGTTCTAAACCAACATATGTGTGCCTCACTTCTAAAGCCAGGTCATACACATTCTTATTTATGTTCTTTTTTTTTTTTCCGAGACAGGTTTTCTCTGTATAGCTTTGTGCCTTTCCTGTACTAGCATTGTAGACCAGGCTGGCCTGGAACTATTTATGTTCTTAAGTGTGCCTTCCTACATGTGTCCCTTCCTACTTAAACTAGGTACAACTTTTTCTTCCTCTTTATATCTATTTGGTGAATTGCCTTGCTCTATACCTGAAAAACAGTTAGTGCTAAATAAAGAATGAAGAAATGAACAGGAGTGATATTCCTAAGCAAGTCAATTGGGGCATGTTAAGTTAAAAGAGGATTTGCCTTGTGTAGCTACTTTATTTGTGGAATATCTTATCTATCTATAAATAATATTCTTTCCTCGGATTATCAATGTCTTCTATCAGTCCTTAGCTTTCTTCTACTTGTGAGATTCATCCCATATATTTTTACCATAATCCTTCTATCTCCCCTTTCAATCCTTCCATACTCACCACCTTCCCTCCTCACCTTCTTCCTTCTATGTTCTTCCCAGTAGCTATTAGGTATGAACATATTAATTAGTCAGATATGGATCCCCTAAGACAAGGTAACAATAAATCAATATTATTGAAACCTGAGTCCAGGAAGAAGTCTTATCTGTAAACCACATGATCTGCACTCTATTGTGGGGCAATATCAAATTCTATCACAAGTGAGAGGAAGTCCCCAGCTGTTCATTCTTCCTCCTTGGGTTCTTGATGGTGTCTTCAGAGAAAAGCCACAGCACACAAATGATGTGAATCACTGTGACCTCTTGGTTTGTTTCCTGCTATGATAATTCCATCTTCTGTCTTTGTTTTTTTCCAGGCTACCAAGGAAAGATTCAAAGTTCATGCAGAAGGCATGCTGCAATGTTTGCATAACTATATCAGAGAAACTAGAGGAAGCAGAGGGGTTATGTAATCCCTCTCCAGGGGCCAACTTCAGTGTTGTTCTAAATACCATCAAACATTTGCTTTCTTGGGATTACAACATGTAACTCCTATAGAAGTCCAATGAGTAAACACAACCAGACACTGGTACTTTCCCTTACCATTGAAACCACCTGCTAAGTGAATCATTGTAGCACTGTGAAGCAAATGAGGGGGAAACCCACCAAGTCAAGACACTTCCTAGTATAAGTGAGGAAGTACTCAGAAAAAATGAAGCAGAAAGCCCATGAATTGGGCTTCATATAGTACCTGTCATGTGACCTGAATCACCTGAGTTCCCTAGCCTGGAGTGTTAGAATGTATTGATTGATTGTACTCAGAGTATAAATGCCCAAGGATAAACTCTCAGATGGAAGAGCTAAGACCATGGACTGGTTGTGACTAGCTAATGTTTGGTTGCAGTCTTGCCTCATATACCTATATAACCTTGGGTGGGATCTTCTATCACTCTAGGCCTCTTTATTTTTGTAAAATGAGGATGCTAACTCTCTCCTTTTGAGAGACATCATCAAACTCAAGCTCACTATGTATCTGGTAATGTAGCCTTAAACTCCTGATTCTCTTATTTCTGGGGACTATGGGTGCTTCATTACTAGCTCCAGGATGCTAATGCTGTCTATCCTAAAAGGCTATTGTGGGCATTGTCTGTGTTAAATAATCCATCTAAAAGTCTATGAACAGGGCCAACCACAATAGCGGTCAGTTATTAATTGCCCCTGCTGATCTTTGCAGCTCTCTCAATACAGTGCCCACTTCCCAGAAGATTCTCAAAGTGTCTACAATTTAAATTAGTCCCCATGTTACATGGAGCTTCTCTTTTGATGTATAAATTAAATACCTTAGAATAGCAATGCCATCCTATTATTTTACTCCCATTTACTTCCTCAAATTATTCTGTTTGGATTCATTTAGCAACACTCTATAACATGACTGTGTCACCAAGAGAGGGATAATAGGAGCCTAAGATATGTCAAGGGAATTACTATTTTGTTCAACAAATACATGAAAGCACACACAGTTGCCTTGACATTGCCAACACACTGAGAACATAACTCAAAGGTAAAATTCTAATGTTTTTTTTTATATTAATAACAATAGGTTGTGTTTTCACTCACCACAGAACAGGCATTGTTAACCTTTTTACATATATTGGCTCATTTCATACACACATATACAAACACCAGCAACATGATTATTAAGTTCATTTTAGAAAGAATAAAAATGCTATTTCCTCCTGTTTTTCAGCTAGAATTTTCAAGAGTCATAATGCATATGCATGCCATGCCTGAACACACAGAAACACATACTGTGAAGAGCCAATTCTTAAGCAATCACAGTTCAATAATCTATTCAGTTATCAACTTATTCCATAAGGAAAATTATTCATAAACCATTCTCAGTCATACATACAGCTAGTCAAAATAAATATTTATTATGAAAGTGGTGCATTATAAGATAAAAGGAAAGAAAGGTGGAGGGAGGAAGAAAGGAGAAAAGGATGGGGAAGGGGAAGAGTGAGAGAGGGAGGCACCGGGAGGAAGGGAGGGAGGAAGGGAGGGAGAGCTATATTTAGAGAAATGTTAGAAAATGCCAATCCCATGCATCAACACACAGAGTGAGCAGAGAAGTTTAGAGAATAGGAGATCTTCAGTTCAGGTTGTTTCCCCCATTTCCACAGATGGAAGGTTTAGCCATATACCTGCATCAGAGCTCACCACTCCTGTGGCCCCAACTGTCCACCCACTTCATCCCTTCCTTGTTCTGAGGGAAGGGGCTGCTGACAGGATTACCTTCCACTTGCTTCTAAAGCTTTTTATAGCCACAGCAAAAGGCAAGTGGGAAGATAAAACAAACTAATTCGTCTGTTCTTACTCATAGGCTTCCCATCAAGGAAGGTTTTCTCTTTATTTAGAATCAATACTAAGTAAAGAAAGTATAAATATACCAGTTGAAAAGCTTTTGCTGTGGAGGCCTTGTCAGCCACAGTAAATTGCCTGAGGTTTAAAAACTCCATGCATTTTTCCCTAGGACTTACTCTCAACCGTCCAGTGTAAAATCTGATCATTTTGGGGGACCCTTGATATAATAGCATCCAGACTCTGTTAATAAACTTTTTATAGCTTGTATTTTAGTCCTGTAACAGAGGTGGATCCATAACAAATGGATGGAATTTCAAACCTTTGTGTTAGACTATTTCTCCCAAAAAGATGGCAGAATCTCATTTGTTTGTGTGTTTATTTTTGAGACAATGTCCCACTCAATGGTAGCTCAAGTGATGTGGAGCTCACTAGGTAGCTCAGGCTGGCCTCAAACTAATAGTAATACTCCTGTCTCTGCCTCCTGAGTGCTGAGGTTAAAGCCTTGAGCATCACTCCCTGCTTAGGAAATCTATCTGAATATTGATACTTTTGAACATAGTAAGTAGATCTCGATGAAAGGGGTGGATTTCCTCTAGGAATTTCCCACAGGTTAAAATGATGTCACTCAAGGAAATTAAAGTGTTCTTAGGAACTCTGTCTGCCACCACAAGGAGTGTCACTGACTCTGTATCAGGAGGCTTTAATCACCTGTCACATTAATTAGCACTAAAGCCCCAGAAAAGCCAAACCCCATAAATAGTTCTGATTCTTCACCCATAAAGTGGAAGAATGTGTCCCTTGGGGATTCTGACTACCTTGAGGAAAGAAAGGGTCAAACGCTTGCCAGTAATTCATTTATAAAGTTCATAGCTGGCTTTTAGGAAAGCTGCAGCTTCTGGTCAAGGCATCTCAATTGGGTTCAATTTGTTGAGGACAGTGAGGATTATTTATTTTCATCAAAAGTAAAACCAAAATATCTTTGGATGATAAGTCTAGGTCTTGGGCCAAATCTCTGATGAGTTTCCTTTTTCTTTTTTTTTTTTTTTTTGTTTTTTGTTTTGTTTTGTTTTGTTTTTGTTTTTCCGAGATAGGCGTTCTCTGTGTAGCTTTGCAACTTTCCTGGAACTCGCTTTGGAGACCAGGCTGGCCTCAAACTCACAGAGATCCCCCTGCCTCTGCCTCCCAAGTGCTGGGATTAAAGGCGTGTGCTACCACCTCCCGGCCCAAGTTTTCTACTATATTATACTGCCTGAAATCTATCCTGAACCCTAAAAAGAAAGCATGAAATAAAGGCAGAGACTTAGGAAACATTAAACCACTCTTTCCAGCCACTCACTGTACAGACCAGCTTTAGAAGTTGTAGCTTATATAAACACTTTCAGGAAGCAAGAAATGGGGAGAAACTAAGAAAGGCAGGCCTCACCAAGAGCTCGCTAAAAAGACTGGTGAGATGTCTCCATGAACAAAGCACAAATCATGAAAGCATGGGAGCCTGAGTTTGGATCTCCAGAACCCACATGAAGGCCGACAACAGAGTTAGAATCTGTTATCCCAGCAGTCCTGTGCAGAAATTCACAGTAGGGACAGCAAAATTTCCAAAGTTGGTAGTCAGTGAGCCTCTGCATATGTAGCAGTGAACATGTGACCTTCTCAAAAAGGGTGGAAAGGGAGGTGCAACTCCAAGGGTGTCCTCTGATCTCCACAAGCAAACCATGGCATGTGTACACTCCCCCCAACACACACACACACACACACACACACACACACACACACACACACACACATACTCACTCACAGATAATTGCATGAGCACACACAAATGAATAAAATACAAATCAATAGATAATTAAAAATTGGAATTACGATTATCTGGTAGCTAGGGCTGTAGCTCAGTGGCTTAGTTGGATGTGCAAGAACTCAAGTACAAAGACTTGCAAGAAAAAAGTAAAAGAAAATATTTGAAAAATAGCACTGTGTGTGTATATATAACTCATTTATCTTTATATACATGCACACAGTGACATCTTTAATATCATATCAACATAATAAAAATGTTAAGAAATACTTATATACACACACACACACACACATATATATATATATATATATATATATATATATATATATATATATATATATATATATATGCATTGTAGGCCAGTTTATACATACAATAATTATTATTGTATCTAGTTTGTAAGTAAATAGAAATGATCACTTCCATACTCCCATGGACTGATAGTTACTTGCTCATCTCATAATCCTAGTCTGGGCTCATTTCTACCTTGTTTTCCTAATCACCTTCATCTGTATAGGCTTAGTTTGTACTAGGGTGTTAAGAGCCTGAGTTCAGCTCTTCCCCATTCCTAGATTTTAACATCACACTTCCATATTCCTAAAATTGCTTGGTATAATACTTACATACGATAGATAGTCAAATATTTTTAATTACTTTTTAACTTGCTTATCCAAAGCCTTTTAGTCCTTTTTTTGTTTGTTTTTTGTTTTATGAGACAGGGTTTCTCTGTGTAGTTTTGGTGCCTGTCCTGGATCTTACTCTGTAGACCAGGCTGGCCTCGAACTCACAGAGATCTGGCTGGCTCTGCCTTCTGAGTGCTGGGATTAAAGGTGGGCGCCACCACTGCCTGGCTCATTTTAGTCATTTTTATGTCAAGACAAGAGCATAAAATTATTGCCAGTTTGGTCGCTTATACATTAACACCACTGGCTTCTATCACCTAGTGGTTTACAGGATTCTATTCGATGATGAGCATGCAATCTTATACATCTTAGTAAGAAAAGTATAGCTAATCCAATTTTTAAAAATAAATCTAAGATGAAGCCATACAATCCTCCCCTGAAGCCAGTATATAGTCCATGTCATCAGGTAAAACTATAGCTGTCTTTCTAGTTCCCCATCTTTACTACACTTTCATTCCACATAGCCCTGGTGGAGAGGATGGGTGACAAAAAAATGAATCCAGACCAATGTGCTAACCAAGCTCCAGGCCATCCTTTGATAACACCCCAAATCATAAAATCATAATACTTCCATTCATATGCACATGCTGATCATATGAGACACAAACCCTTCTTTTTGAAGATGAAATGATATTGTAGGCCATTGACACATTGCATTATTATTGTACTTGAACAATGATCTCTCATTGAGAGGGTTTAGATTGGTGTCTATTGCAGCATGGTAAAAATCTACCTGATTGTGCTGGTCAAATGGAACATCTGCATGTAGAAGAATGCAAATTGATCCACATTTATCATCCTACACAAATGTCAACTCCAAATGGATCAAAGACCTCAACATAAACTGGATATACTGAACCTGATAGAAGAGAAAGTGTGGAATAACCCTGAACTCATTGGCACAAGAGAAGAATTTCTGAAAAGAACACCATTAGTACAGACACTAAGATGAACAATTAATAAGTGGGACCACATGAAACTGAAAAGCTTCTGTAAGGCAAATGACACCATCATTTAAAAAAAAAGTGGCAGAGTACAGAATGGAAAAAGATTTTTACAAACTCCACATCTGATATAGGACTAATACCCAAAATATAAAAAGAACTCATGAAACTAGATATCAAAAGCCAAATAATCCAGTTAAAAATGGGGTACAAATCTAAACAGAATTCTCAATAGAAGAAACTCAAGTGGCCGAGAAACACTTAAAGAAATGTTCAACATCCTTGGCCATCAGGGAAATGCAAATCAAAACTACTTTGAGATTTCATCTTACACCAATGAGAATGGCAAAATGAGTAACACAAGTGACAGCTCATGCTGGTGAGAATGGGGAGTAAGGGGAACACTCCTCCACTGCTGGTGGGAGTGCAAACTTGTACAGCCACTATGGAAATCAGTCTAGTTGTTCTTCAGAAAGTTGGGAATCAATCTATCTCAAGATCCAGTTATACCACATACCACTCTTGGGAAAATACCCAAAAGATACTTCATCTACCCACAAGGACACTTGCTCAGCCATGTTCAGTGCTTAATCTATTCAAAATAGCCAGAACCTGAAAACAACCTAGATGTCCCTCAACAGAAGAATGGATAAAAAAAAAAATCTGGTATATTTTCAAAGTAGAGTATTACTTAGATGTAAAAAAAAAAAAAAAAATGCATCTTGAAATTTGTAGGCAAATAGATGGAACTAGAAAAATCATCCTGAGTGAGAGTAACCCAGATCTAGAAAGATAAACATGGTATGCTTTTGCTTTCATATGGATATCAGCCATTAGACAAATGATAACTAAGCTACCATTTATAGTCCCAGAGAAGTCAGGTATAGAGGAATTGACTAGGAGAAACAAATACATTTTATGGGTGGACTGAGGCCTCTAGGGGGCTGAAATGAGAGGATAATGTGGGAATAGGGAGGGACATGGACTTGGGGGAGGGAACGCAGAGAGGGACATCTAGAATTGAGGGGCATTTGAGGGGTGATATGGAAACCCAGTGCAGTGGAAACTTCGTAAATTACATGAAGGTAGTCCTAATGAAGTCTCTAAATAATGAGGGAGATAGAGTCTCAGCTGGCCATCTCTTGCCACCAGAGCACCCATTACAGGGGCTAGGTTATATCCAAGTGAGTTGTTGGCTAAAGGGTTCCCATGGAAATATCCAAACAACCCTGGCAGTTGCCAAGATAATAGGTTTCTCTCTACAAACAGACAGAAAGGCCCCATTGCTGAAGAAAAACCCACACAATTTATTGAACATGGAGAGATAGAGCTGGTGCCTGCATAGAACCTTCACCCCCTTCTGGTATCTTTGTTATGAGAATGTGCTCTGCAGGCTACCACAAGAGAAAAATAAACACCATTGCAAAATATGATAGGGAAATGGTGACACAAAACTTGTAAGAATAACCAACCAGTATCTGATTTGATTTAAGGCCCACTCCACAAGATGAAACCCATACCCAACACTGTTTGGGTGACCAAGAACCAGAGATTCAACAGCTCAGAGACCTAGGGTAAAACCAAATACTACTGGCCTTAAAAAAAGTATTAATAAAATGACTGCTAATTATATTCTATTATACACATAGATCAGTGTCTTATTCAGCCATCATCAGAGAAGCTTCCTACTGGAGCATATAGGTACAAATACAGGGACCCACAGCCAGAATTATGCAAATGGAGAGACCTTGGAACACACAGCTCTATTTTTGGTTGTGAGCCTAGCCTTTAATGGCTGAGCCATCTCTCCTGCCTGGAACACACAGCTCTGAATGGATGTCTCCACCAATTCCTCCTCCTTAGAGCTCAGGGAAACCCATGGAAGAGGAAGTGGAAAGAATGTAAGAGGCAGAGGAGACAGAGGACAACAGAATAGCAAGACCCCCTAAATCAACTGAGCAAAGTCACTCCCAGAGACTGAAGTAGCATGCATAGATAGGGCAGACAAGGGTCTTCACCAGGTCATCTATGTATATATTATAGCTTTAAGTTAAATACTTTGATAGTACTCCAGAGTGTGTGTATGAACCAGTCCCTGATTCTAGTGCCTTCTTTTGGGGGCTTCTTTTCCTTCTGTTGGTTTGCCTTGTCCAACTTTGATATGAAAGTTTTTGCTTCATCTTATTATGTGTATATTTTTTCATGTTTGGTTGTTATCTCTTAGAAGCCTGTTCTTTTCTAATGAGAGACAGAAAGGGAGTAGATCTTGATGGGAGGGGAGGAGAGGTAGGACTCAGGAGGAGGAGAAACTGTAATTAGGATATATTGTATGAGAAAAGAATCTATTTTTAATAAAGGGTGTGAAGTTGGCCTGATCTTTCAAGCTTACCATCTAGAAAACTAAAACTAAGTATAATTACATAAGGCATATTGCATGTAGACAGTTTATAGCATATAGTAAGTATATAGTCAACATTTTCCTGTTTCTCCATTATTAGTTGGGCCTTCTTTGAAACTGATGGCCCAGAGACTATCTCAATAGTACTTTTAGACCACTTTTCCTTCCTTCCTCTTTTCATTTCTCTATAATATTATTTCTCCTCCTCCTCCTCCTTCTTTTCCTTTTCCTCCTCTTCTTCTCCTCTTCCTTCTCCTCTTCCTCCTCTTGCTCATTCTCCTCCTCCTTCTTGTTCTTCCCTTCCACCTCCTTGTTTTTCTTATTCTTCCATTTCTCCTACTCCTCCTTCCTTCCCCCATTTTTCTTCCCATCCTTTCTCTCTCACTTGTATTCTTCTATTTCTGGTCAACCACAGTGGCCTTTCAAATTCCCACTTCTCTCTACATGGGAAGGAAATGCTGGGAAAGGGTGGAGGCAGATTCTCCTAGAAGATATGCTAGTTGGATTGTGGTCATTGTAGCTAAGGAGGGTGACAAGTTCTGGTGTCACACATCTCAGGATTTGGGGAAACATTGGAGAAAATTTTCTTAATCTACTATAAAATTACCATAATGTAGCCTGACCACTCTCCTTTTCAACTCACATACGTTCCACTACAGTCACTGTGTTCTTCAGTAAACTGCCTGCAGTTATAATGAAAGTAATACAAACCATAATACCAAGGTGTCTGTAGGCAACTGTCCAAGATAAACTGGCTCCTTTTTTTGTAACCCAAATTATTTACTTAACAAGTACTTCCCAGAAATCAAATCTCTCTTAGGTATTAATTTGTAAAAATAAGAAAAAGCAGTTATTTGGAAAACATTTTTAGTGGCTCTCCAATAACATATACACATGAAAACATCTCTCTAGGAGACATTTGTAATATTTAAGGGATATTTTAATTTATGTATAAAATCATACAGAAAAACACACAAGTTATAAGCTTATGGTTGATTAATTTTTACAAAGTGAAACAACTATATACACATGACCAATAATTAATATTCCAGACATACTGACACACCTCCATCAACATTGCTCCAAGGATGACAAAATCAAGAATTCTATCATCACTTAACAGCTTGCCTCTAAACTCATTGAAATATAATTAAGCTGTCTGGTCACTTGTATATGACTTCCAGTCAACATTTCATTCCCACAGAGGTGAGAGTTCAGCTGGTTTCATGAATGAAATTTAGTCTCCATCAGCTGAAACCATTAGCTCCGTATGTCAAATCTAGCATACTTCTGAAGGTTTATAAATTAGAATCTATATATATACCAGAAGCTAGATCAATGGTTTACTTAACTTATACTTCCCTTTTATTTTCTCTCATATAAACTTCTACTGGCCAATACCCCAAGTCCTTCCATGAAAACAACTGGGGGTATATCTCAGTTGACACAGCAAAGAGGACTGACTCACTGTATTAGTTTCCCAGCACTGCATAAAACCAGAGGTGGTGAATCCAAGCAGTTAGAAGGCAGAGTCAGGACAATCAGAAGGTCCTGGTCACCTTGGATAAAAAGGGAATTCAAGGTCAGGATAGAATATGTGAGGAATCATCTTTAAAAGAGAAGAAAGGGAGAGAGGGAAGAATAGAGACACAAAGGAAAGAGACAGAGACTATGAATTTAAATATTTTCATTCCAGGGCCTCCTTTTCTTCAGGTTCTACTCAGGAGATATCCTGTACTCCCCTCATCCACTCCTGTGTTGACCTAGTCTCTTCAACAAGAGCCACACCAGAACTTGAGGTGTAATATTTTTCCCCTCTCTACTAACATGGGTAAAACTACATGGACAGAGTATATAGGATAATTACTCAACCTTTGACAGATCTTCACACTAAAGACATTATTTCATTTGACTTTTTGGTTTTGCTTTTGTTTACGAAATAGGGTCCCACTGTGAAACAGTGGCTTGCCTCAAGTTTGGGATCTGCCTAGGCATCCCAAATGCAGGGATGACAGGCATGTACCACAAACTCTAGCAATTGTTATTATAGTTGTCATGCCATAGATATTTATACAGTTGTGTATAATAGCACTCGTTCATTCTCAAACATTCTTTCTATAAATGCATTTTATCAAGGTCAATGCTTCCCTCCACCAAGCAACCAAAATAGCTGGAGATAAAGGAAATTCAACCATAGTGAACTGCAAGGAGGACAAATACTATTTCAAAACCAATGGATGCTGAGATGCATCGTGTATGCAATTAGCTCCACTATGGAAAGAGGCCTGGAACAAAGACAAGAATGCTAAAAATGGAAAAAAAGGGGGATACCAGGCCGAGCAGTTGCTCCCCCAAGGTCATGCCTGCCCACCCCAAAGGGACATAAATAGAGATATTCTGGAAGTAGCACCACTGATATTTAATCCCAAGGTCAAGACTAATAGCACATTATTTGTTTTACTAACTTAGGTTGCAAGTGCCTTGGGCGGATGCTGTGCCTTCTTCTATATCTCACTCAGCGCCAAGAACACCCTTAGCCATCAACAAACCATAATAGAACAGAGCCTTTTCTAAAGGCCAATGAAAACACACACTGAGCTAATGGAGGCATTTACAGGCAAAAGATTCCAGTTTTCCTTTCGGAAAATGCCACCACCACAGTCTAACTAATTAAGTAGCGGTAAGTGACACTGACTGGGTGAGATGCTCACCTGGCTCTGTGTGTGTGTGTGTGTGTGTGTGTGTGTGTGTGTGTGTGTGTGTGTGTGTGCATCAAGCCTGCTCTATTTGTTTGGATTTCCTGTTTGTTTTGATTCTCCTAGGTATAAGTTGAAAGAACTATTTTTGAAAATTCAAGACTTTTTCTGAGACCTATGTTCTGCATTAAGTTATTTGAAGAAAAGTAGGAATATAGTTGGAAATGAAAACAGTAAACTTATCCATCTGGGGCTGCCAAGTCATTCTTTCCCACCCCTATTACCTTCTGTTTGGTGAAACCTAGAAATAGAATTTTGTCCAGGTCACCTCTAAACGCAATGGCAATTCTGGGAATAAAATTCAGACATTTCTTACAAATTGTCTTAGCAACTGACCAAGCTGAGACAGAGTCGTCATTGCCTCAGTATTTCCAATATGAGAGTTATTCTGATGGTGTCACTCAATCCTTTGTGGTTCTGAAAAATAACTCAAATGAATGGAGAACAGCATTGCCAACAGGGAACGCTAAAGTCATGTAGTCTCAAAGACCATCAGGTTTCCCCACAAACCAAAATAACTGGATTCTCCTGAGGTTCTATGAACCTATAGAGAGAGCTCAGAGCATGAATGTCATCACTGGAAAATTCAACAATGATTAAAGGGAGGCAGACATGGTAGTACACACTTGTCATCCTCGATATTAGGAGGTGGAGGCAGGAGAATTAGGAGTTCAAGGTCATCCTCAGCTCTTTAGTGAATTCCAGGCGAACCTGGGCTATATGAGACTGTGTCTCAAAAAGAATAGAATGAAAGAAGAACTAAAGGGGTTTATAAATGACAAGAGCACAGATGTTTCTGTCCCTTTTGTTATTTTCCTCAAAAATACTCGCAGAAAATGACCGCTGTGATTCATGACCTTTACCCACCAAATAGAAATAAACTGAAGACGTTGAAGGAGCCAGAGCAAAGCAGCCAGTGGATGCTAAAACACTGTAACACAACCTACTGCAGCACAGGAAGTAGACCCTGAGAATGGATCAATGAACTTGATTGCCAATTCTAGTTCCATGTTTGTTAGCATTGAAATGGTCTAAATGCCTCTCTGCTTCTTTTTCCCCTCCTGTATAATTAGGATCACAATTAGATTTATTTGGAAGTCTTTCAATTGAATATGTAAAAAAAAATGTAATCTGAATTTGAGTAAGCCAAAATAAACAAATATACAACAATAACAGAAATGTATTGAATTGTTCCTGAAAATCCTGGAAGCTTTTGTAAACCAGGAATTCTGGTGCTCAATTTTATCAGCAACTAATATCCCCATGTGCCAGATGTCTTTTGAGGTGGATTCACTTTCAAATATGTGTTGCCCTGGAAGAGAGTTCAAGAACTCAAAGATAACAAACACCCTGACGATCTACTGGGCAGAAAGCATCATTTTAGCCCAAGGGTCCACTAAGAGTTTGGGAACGGAATGCACTTACTCTGACCAGTCATTTGTTGACACTTGGAGGCAGGACTGCAAAGAATTCCAATCTGGAGAAGGTGGATGCTTTCAGAAAAGTCAAGGGCAGGGTCTGGAGAGGTGGTTCAGAGTCTGAAACAATGAGGACCTGAGTTCTCCAGAACCTACATGAAGCTGGAAACTGTGCCCTGTGTCTGCAATCCCAACACTCTTAAAGTGAGATGAGGGTTGGGGATTTAGCTCAGTGGTAGAGCACTTGCCTGGTAAGCACAAGGCCCTGGGTTGGATCCACAGCTCAAAAAAAAAAAAAAAAAAAAAAAAGTGAGATGAGAGACAGAGACAGGAGAGGCCCTAGATGCTCACAGGCAGCTAGTCTGGTGTGCACAGTGGCCAACAATGAGAGACCCTGTTGCATTAAGGTGAAATGTGAGAGTTGGACATTTCTGGTTGTCCTCTGACCTCCATGCACACACCATGGCATCCATGCACATACAAAAGGTCTTTTGTGTTTGTTTGGTTTGGTTTTTTGTTAGTTTATAATTTTTTAATTATTTAATTTTTTAAATTCATTTTACATACCAACCACAGTTGCCCCTCTCTTTCCTCCTCTTGCTCCTCCCCTACCTCCTTCAGAAAGAGTATTTTTAATAAAAGGCAAGAGCAGCCCAATATTGTCTATGAGTCTTGGGATGGAAAAAAAAAAAACTGTTCTCAAGGAAGACAATTCTTAGGGATGAACAAACCTTTGATGTGCAGAAGATATTTACCAGTGTGGACTCCAGTTAGAGTGCATTTGATCTATGTGATACTCTGGACAAATGATTATGAGTAATTAGATATGCTTGTATGATGGTGAATGTTCAGGATAAGGGCGGTAGCGTAGGGGCCAGAGACAGTGGTACAAAAGACACAAAAAAGAGAAATAAACATCTGGGAGATGGGGGGAGGGTATGAAAGTTGTAAGATGACCATTTTAACCATTCCAAAATGACCCAGGATAAGGTAGATCTGTAAATATTATGAAGAAGAGCTTGAACATCTCCAGAAAAAATAATATTTGCATAATTAAGTTGTCTAACATGTTGTTATAAAGGAAAGCTTTGTAGAGCACTTCAAGTTCAGTTCTTAGAAAAACAGACTCTACATCCTGTGCTCCTAGTGGGGCGCTCTGTGTATAAATGTATAGGTGACAAATTAAGTTTAGACGTTTTTTCATTATTAGCTTTCTTTATTACAAATGATGATTTATTGGTTTAAGCATATTAATAAAAGTCTATCCTGAGCTGAGAAATCAAAAGTAGTTTTGAATGAGAAAAACTCATTAATAAACATGATGTGGGCTCTAACTGGGACCAGCATGAAAACTGTTTCCTGGATTTCAGAGAGAGGCCTGTCCAACAACAATCTTAGTTTGGAGCATTTCAGAGGTAGACTTCAAATAATTTTTGAAAAGAAAGACAATAACATGGAATCCAGGGGGTAGGGAGAGGAAGTTTTGAAAACACGCTGTGGTTGGCAACCATGAGTAATCTTAACAAGCGATGCTAAACCACACTTACTGCCCTTCTGCTGAGGCACCTACTTCAGGCATCAAGGGTCTTTCCTTCTGACTTGCATGAATTCACATGAGTTTGTCCCAGTCTCAAGAAGATGTCTGCAGCAGGTTCTACTGGCTGACAAATGCAGTCGTCTCTCAGAACAGAAAGCCCTGTGACTTCCCTCTAACAGTTTTGTACTGATAATCTCAGGGATTATTTCCAAGATTTGAAGAAATGCATTCCCTATTTCAGGAAGTAAATATTTATCATTTTTACATCCTTTAGGAATAAATAGAACAGGTTCTTTCTGCAAGGCCCTGGGAGCTGTAGCTTGAAAGCTGTGGTATGTTTATAGCAAAGTGAAAACAAGTGGATATAATTAATTAACACTTTGATAAAAGCATCGCATATTAAAGCCATAATGAGCAAACATGCAGACTTTAATACACAATGACTCATGCGCCTGGTTTTCATTAGTATGAAGTTGTTTCCAACTGAAAACACATGGAGGAATGCATATGCTAAGTGTTCTGTGAAATGGTACGATAAATGCTTCTGTGGCCCGAGGAAACCGTTTTTTGTTTGCTTTGTTTTTGTTTTTGTTTTTGAGATAGGGTCTCAATATGTACCACTGGTTGTCTTGTCACTCTGTAGACCAGGCTGGCCTCAAACTCACAGTGATCTGCCTGCCTCTGCTACCCAAATGCTGGGATTAAAGGCGTGCATCTCTGCACCTGAATAACCTAGGGGAAGGAATGTGAAATGTAGTATCAAGGATGAGAAAGAGATACTCGAGGAAATAAGATGTTGAAGGAGACCCCCTGTGCAAGCGACCAGCAGCTATCAGCATAAGAGCTCCCTGAAGAACTGATAAATGTTCTACAGAATGAAAGAGCAGTGAGAAGAGGGAAGTTAGATGTTGAAGCAGGGACAAGATCACATAGCATCTTGGGGTTCATTGTCAGGATCTGAGTTTCATCTGAGAGCAATGGGCATAACCTGGGGACTCCATCCCTGGTACCCATGTAAGTAACAAAAGCAATGAAAATATGTCTAAATCAACCTTCTTTTCTATTCTTTCTTTTTATTATTTTTATGCTCAACCAATCACTAGTAACTCCTCCTGGAGGACTGGGCTCACCTCCTTGCTGGGCTTCAGATCTTCTGTTGGCATATCAGGCTCTTCTCCTTCCATTCTCTTCACCTCAGATCTGCTTTAGTTTCCCCATGGCACCAAGGATCTTCCTGACTCATAACCTCCGTTCCTGTTTCCTTCCCTAGAAAGAGGAGAAAGACGCTGATCTTCTTTCTTTCTACATCACTTCCTTTTAGAAGATGTATCGTACGGACATGCAATGAACCCTTTCTCTTTGACAGCTTGCATTGCATTCCTCTATTTAATGCCCTCTGGTGGCTCACAGGACTCTGAAAGTTTTCTAGCAATCTCTCTTCCCATCTCTCGCCTCATTCCCCTTTGCTCTCCACTAGAGGCACACTGTCCCCCGACACTCAGCAGCCACCCTTTACCCAGGGCCTGCATTCCTATTTCCTCTTCCCAACACATTCTTGCTCCACATACTTGACCCTTTACTTCCCTCACAGCTACCCAGATGCCGTCTCCCTATTATTTTCAATTGGCCTGAAGTGGAGGTGTTTTTTTTTTTTTTTTTCAGTTGTTTGATTTATTTGGTTAATAGTACAGAAGAATATCAGAAATTAACACTGACCTATTATATACTTACATGCGATATCCTTATAACATACAAGGTCAACTCTATGAAGGCCAAAGTTCCTTTGATTTGGTTGTTGTTATTTGTGGACATTTTAATATAAGCAGTATTAGCTTATTCTACAGTTGCTAACCTGTTACTGGAAGGTCTCCAAAGAGACTGTCCCATGTGTTTCAGAAATAGCAACCCAGGAATCAGCTGCTTCCTCACATGCTAGAGGAACAAGGAAGATGCAATTACTACATTTTAGAAAGCTAGAGATGGGTCCTTTATAGATGAAACCCAGATCTTAAAGAGGAACCTCTCAGAACTGCTGTCTCTGAGCTCAGAAGAATGCCCCAGAGATTTGGGGACCCAAATCTTTGAAGAGACTGTCTGTGGAATGGGGCAGGTGAGATAGTGAGTGATGGAGTAGATTGTGTTCATGTTGGAAGGAGCTCTGGACACAGAATCTCACTGTTGGTACAAGAAGAAACTGCTTCTGCTGACAGGCAAAGCATCACTTGGGTGGCATTACTGGGAATAGAAAGCATAAAGGAAGTCCATGGTCACTTAAAGAATGTCCCTTCTTCCTCAAGCCTTTCAGTTTCTGTCCATTGTCCCTTAATTGCAGATTCTTTTAAGATGCCCAGTGTGCAAGCCAACACGATGTTTGCATGAGTCCAGTCCAAACATCACAGACCCGAGTATAGAAGTTGGGGGTTGAAGTTGAGGAGCACTTATGAAATTACTGGCATTATGCTCAGGCAGCTGTTACAGGAATAAGGTACTGAAATGTGGAGCTTGCTCCTAAATAAATTGTTTAAAAACTAAACACACCTACTCTATAGAACAAAGCACAGAAAAAAAAAAATCAGTATTCCAAAGAATAGAGACAATTGAGACTTAGCTAGGGGTTAGGGTCAAATACAACAATCAATTCCTTAACACCGGCAGTGAATGGTGCTGTTTCCTGGCAGCAGAGGCAAAAATGGAAATATGCCATGTATTAAAAATTAATTCTACCCATGCAGGGAGGATGGCAGGAAGGTGTAAAGGTTTCTTTCAGAGGAGAACTTTGACCTTTCTAAAGCATGTGTATTTCTCTGAAACCTTGCATTAACAACAGGAGACATGAAATAAATAGAGATGTGGAGTTGCATAAATTTCATCTCTTAGTTCTCCCTCTCCCTCCCCCCCCCTCTGTATGTGTGTGAGAGAGAGAGACAGACAGACAGACAGACAGAGACAGAGACACAAAGAGAGGCCAGATACTGGTTTCTCTTATAAAAATATTAATACCTAAACTATCAAATGCCTCATTTTGAGAGCAACATGCTGAGAATCTATCAGGATGAATTAAGAGCAAAATCCCAGCCTAAGTGGTAGAATAAAAGCCCCATGGGCTAAGAGTGACTGATCCCCATGAAAGACTGAGTAAATTGGCTTGTTGTCTGAGGATATTCAATATTAAATTTCTACCAAATACTGGATTTTTTGTTTTGTTTTGTTTTGCTTTGCTTTGCTTTGCAGCAATTTCCTGCTGAGTTGTCCCTTATGAAAGTAAGATGATAGCAGACCCACACTGCTGCATAAGTTTGCTCTTAGACAAGGTAAAAAGTTTATCAACACGATCAAAGACATTTTTATTTCCCTTTATCACAGTGAGGGAAGATTAAGTCAATACATTCCATACGTGTACCAAATTGGTAAAGTCTAAAAAGATGGGTGCTAGAGCTTAGTCTTATTTGAAATCGCTTAGAACTACATTACATTTCATGACATTATTTCAGTTTGCTCTAATTTTCAAAAATATGTTGAATAAAAAACCCAGTAATAGCTGAGGTAACTGTCTGGGTTGCATGGTTTAGCTTGCTAGAAAATTGTCCCTAGAATTAGACTTAGATAATATAGTGAAAATATAGCTTATACATGATGTTGAGACATCCATATCTTAGAGTGATATCACAGTTACAAACTTTGATGCTACTTCTTATATACAAATCTTTGCCTTTATTTCAAAAATATGATTAAGAAGGTCAATGACAAGAGACTGGGGAGAATATTTCTGAGAATATATATTTAAGATATAACATGAACAAATAACTTAGAGCAATAATAACAATGTCAATAAATTGAAAGTTGTGCAAAATCCTCCATAGATACCTGAAAAGCTTCTTACCATATGTTATTAGAAAAATATAAATTAAAATAGCAAGGAAATACCACTGCACACATTTAGAAAGACCAAAATTCTCAAACTACCCACCTCTAACACTACTGGAGCTATGGAGCAATAGTACCTGGAAGTCAAATGGCACAGACACCTAGAGGGAGAAATTGGCAGCATCATATAAAACTGGGGGTACTCTTACCATACAATATAGAAACCATTATCCTTGGTATTTACTTGGTGTTTTTTATAAATGAAGCAAAATCTTATGTTCATAAACCCCCAATAATGAATGTTTTTTCACATTTAATAGTTTCTAATATTTGGAAGGAAACAAGATCTCATTTAGTAGATGAGATGATAAGCTGTACTACATCTAGACAATAGAATGCAATCAGTGCTTTAAAAGAAGTGAGCTACAAAACCATAAAAAGACATAGAAGAGATTTGGATGCATACTACTACCTAAGGCATTTGATTCTGGGGACTCACCCATGCTAGGTATATGCTCTACCACTTAACTGTGGGCCAAATCCAATTTAAACAGATCTCTCATTGTAGTATAGATAATGGGTAAATTTCATACATGTATTGGGTCAGAGGAACTCTGTAGTTTTGCTCAATTTCTATAAACCTAAAACCTTAATTAAGTCACTAACTTAAAAAATATCATTGATTGCTGATATTACATCAAATCTAGTATTTTATCACTACTTGCCTTCCTCTCTTACTTATAGGGAGAAGATACAGAATCTGTACATTTGTTCTTTACTTTAAAAAAAAAAGAAGCTGGCTTCTAATTTGTACCCAATTTTGAATCATCTCCGTTGTGTTCTGTTTCCTACCACTTCTGTTAAAATGTTTGTTAAATAGGGGGAAAAGGCTGCTTTGAGGAAAGGAATCAAAAGTATTTCTTGAAAAGTGAAGAGTATTTAAATTGATACCTGGAAGACAAAATAGTAAGAACTTTTAAAGAAACAACCATACCACATCAACCTTGTTCATCTTTCCCCCAGAAATTCCACACTGCCATGATGTCTTAGCTTTTAGATGATGAGATGTCTCCTGAATTTTTCTGAGAGGCACTTTCTGATTCCCAGCATTTCTTGCAGACTGCACTCTGCTTGTCTGCTGGACTGCTCAAACGGCATACTCATGTTCACCAAGAGAACTGCCTTGCTCTGTCTTTTCTCTTATTACAGAATGCTCAGAAAGACTCTGAGGCCCTTTATTCAGAAGCCATTGGCCCACAGTAGATGCAAGACAAAGTCCAAAGCAGTCATTGGTTTAAAAATCTGTAATTAACTTGCTTTTCTCATATCACTGATACTTTACATCCTCAAGTACCTGGAAGGGGGTTGGGCATACTGTGTGGTAGAAAAAGTCAGACAAGAGTCTTACCTGGAAGAAGTGAAAAAGAAAGACAAAAAATGAAGAAGGAAGAGCAAAAGGAGGATGAAATGTGAAGAAAATAGCAATGACTATACAGGCAACCACCAGTGTCTACTACCACAGTATGTACAGGCAACTCTTGTCAAAGCCAAGGAATTGTGACAGTAAACATAAATGATACGTTAAAAGGATTTTTACATAAAGGAGAGAAAGATATATACAATTATCATGGGAATATTATTTGGACAATGTATTTTGGGGATAGTTTTCAGATGATTTTTATGATAAATGGTATCATTTTTGTTTGCCAATATGGTTCATCCTAAAAAGAGGAAGAAATGGATGTGGGAATCTTGTCAACTGTGGGAGTCAACTCCTTGAGAAAATAAAATACCGAGGATATTAAACCATAGTAAAAGGGTTTATTTTGAGCAGCTGCAGTAAGTCAGTAATCAAACATAGATACTAAAGGATTCATTAAATTGATAGCAGGACAATTAGATCATGAACCTCTGATTGTGTCCATTCTCTGTCTGAAAAGCTTCATTGTTATGATTAGGGAGTCTGTAGACAGTGTGGAGATCTATTAAAAGTAGGCAAATGGAAACTGTGTTTATCTCTGAAGAAAAGATGTGCATTTTCCAGAAATGGATTATGATGCAAACTGGTGGAGTTTAGATTTTCAGAAATATTTTCACTTCTGCAGTGTTCACACAGAATTGATGGGTAATTTAGTGTGTCTAAGTTTTGAATAAGTTATCATAAAGGAAAGAGAATGGAGAGGAGAGTTTAATAGCATCTTTAAGGGAGTGTTATAGGACTAGATCATGAATAATTTCAGTTGAGCAGAAAGAGAAGAAGTGGATCTTGTCTACATGATACAAAATGAAGTAGAATCAAGTCATGGGTTTAAAGTTTGAATGAAGTCAGAACATACAGGTTCAAGGAATCTAATATAGGTATATGAAAAGAAAATGAGTAGAAAATGGTCAAGGAGCAAGGTCTAAAATTTAAAATCTGAAGGGTCTATGACTACTAATGCTGACAGAATGGCTAAACCTAAGGTGGCATAAGATAGGCCTGCTACAGAATGAGAAAAGATCTCACCAACCCCATATCTGAAAGAGGGCTGATCTCCAAAATATATAAAGAACTCACGAAACTAGACATCAAAATACCAAATAATCCAATTAAAAATGGCTATACATCTAAGCAGAGAATTCTCAAATTAGGAATCTCAAATGGTCAAAAGACATTTAAGGATATGTTCAACATCCCTAATCATCAGGGAAATGCAAATCAAAATGACTCTGAGATACCATCTTACACGTGTCAGAATGGCTAAGATCAAAAACACAGATGACAACTTATGTTGGAGAGGATGTGGAGTAAGGGGAACTCTCCTCCACTGCTGGTGGGAATGCAAACATATACAGCCACTTTGGAAATCAGTATGCAGTTTCTCAGAAAATTGGAATCAATCTACCCCAAGACCCAATAATATCAATCTTGGGCATATAGCCAAGGAATGCTCAATCATACCACAAGGATACTTACTCAACTATGTTCACAGCAACATTAATAGCCAGAACCTGGAAACAACCTAGATACCCTCAACCAAAGAATGGATAAAGACAATGTGGTACATTTACACAGTGGAGTATAAATCAGCAGTAAAAAACAATGACACCATGAAAGTAGAAATGGATGGAAGTAGAAAAAAACATCCTGAGTGAGGTAACCCAGATGCAGAAAGACAAATACAATATGTACTCCCTCATAAGTGGATAGTAGATGTAAAGCAAAGCATAATCAGGCTATAATTCACAGCCCTTAGAGAACTAGGTAACAAGGAGGACCTTAAGAGGGATGCATAGATCACTCTGGGAAGGGGAAATATATGTGATCTCCATGAATAAACTGGGGATGTGGGGGGGGCAACAGAGAGGAGAGGATGGGGGATGAGAACATGAGGGAATGACATGGATCACCCTGGGAAGGGGAAATAGATGAGATCTCCTGCCTAAACTGGGGGTTGTGGGTAGAGAGGAGGGAATGGGGGATAGGAACCTGAGGGATCAGGATTGTCAGTTGGGGGAGGGACTGAGAGGGACAACAACAGAGATATCTTTATAGAGGGGGCCATTGTGGGGTTAGGAGAAACCTGGTGCCAGGGAAACTCGCAAGAATCTATAAGGATGACCCCAGCTAAGACTCCTAGCAATAGTTGAGAGGGTGCCTGAACTGGCTTTCTCCTGTAATCAGATTGGTGAATACCCTAATTGTCATTGTAGAACCTTCATCCAGTAACTGATAAATGCAGATACAGAGATCCACTGCCAAGCACTGGGTTGATCTTTTGGAGTACAGTTGAAGAGAGGGAGGAGGGATTCTATAAGGGGAGGGGTCAGGACCATGACAGGGAAACCCAGAGAGCTCATGGGAGGTCACAAACTCTAGACCAACAGCCAGGGAGCCGGCATGGGACCAACCTAGGCCCTCTGCATGTGGGTGGTAGTTGTATCAATTGGTCTGTGGAGCAGTGGGATCAGGATCTGTCCCTGGTACATGAGCTGGCATTTTGGAACCCATTCCTAATGGTGGGGTGCCTCACTCAGCCTTGATGCAGGGGAGAGGAGGTTGGTCCTGTCTCAACTTGATATGCCATACTTTGTTGACTCCCATAGGAGGCCTTATCTTTTCTGAGAAGTGGATGGGGGTGGTGTAGAAAGGAAGTGGGGGTAGGAAACAGGAGGAAAGAGGGTAAACTGTGGTTGGTATGTAAAATAAATTTTAAAAAATTATTTAAAAAATCAAAAAAAGGAAGAAACAAACAAAAAAAGACAGGCAGGGCTAAAGCTGTTGCGGCATTGGCAGACCAAGATAGAGCTTGAATTGACTGCTGGCTCATCCATTTACTTGTAGCTGGTGGACTTGAACAAGGTCTTTACATTTATAATCTTCGTCTTTCATTGTCTAACAAAGGAGGTTAACAATATTACCTAGTCTATCGAGGTGTTGTGAAACCTAAGTAACTCTACTTCCGTATTTTCAACATTGTAAACATTCTGTAAGTGTTAGCAGTTTGTTCTTCATGCTTCTATTTTACATTTAACACTTCAAATTTAAATGTTAGTGAAGGTCCTGACCTTATTGAATGCTTACTCATGAACAGTCACTCTTCTAAAGACTTACTTTGATATTTTCATTTCTATGTATTCCTTACAATATTCTTACAAGGTAGATGTTATTACTATCACATTTCAAAGATAAGAATCAGAATACAGTCAGTAAATATCAAAGTCAGCTTTTGACCCAAGTTGAAGTGTGTTGCATTTTAAACATAAAATGTCTTCCATAGGTTCATGGGTTTAAACACTTGGTCCAAAATGGTGGTGATATTTGGGAAGATAGTGGAATCTTTAGGAGGTAGATCTTGGATGCGAGTTGTTACAGAATAATTGTTTAACTATGCAAAGATGTGTTACATTTTGCTTAACTATCTATAGATGTGTTGCATTGTTTATGTTTTAGAATATTTGTTTAACCATGTAAAGATATGCTGCATTTGTTTAATTATGTAAAGATATGTTGCTGTTTTACCTCATCTGCCTAAGACACCTGATAATAATAAATAAATATAATAAAAAGCTGAATGGACAATAGAGAGGGAGCTGGTATAGGTGGGACTTCTCAGCAGGGAGAGTAAGTAGGATGAGGAATTTAGGCTCCAGGAAGAAAAAAAAGAGACTCCAAGGAGATGCGAGGGGCCAGACAGACAGACACAGAGGAAGCCAGGAAGTAGGACATACTGAATAAAAGAAAGGTAAAAAGTCCTGAGGCAAAATGTAGATGAAGAGAAACAAGTTGAATTAAGTTAAAAGAGCTACTGGGACAAGCCTAAGCTAAGGCAGGGCATTCATAATTAGTAAGTAAATCGTGTGTTTCATGTCATTTCTTAATACACTCTGCTTCCTGTGTATGGATACCATGTGACTAGCCGGGCTCATGCACCCAGCCTTGCCTTTCTGTTACCATTTATCCCCTTCAGGATGCACTTTTTCCCTTGGAAGCTATGAGTCAAAATGAAAGATTTATCTATCCCCTATTTGTTCTTGTTAGAGTATTTTATCAAAGCAACAAGAAAGTAAGACAAAGTGATTCCAGATTCTCTGAAGTAAACCACCATCCTATGCCGTGAGGAGAAGAATACAGGTGAAGTCAGATGGTAAAGAATGAGGATAAGGACACAGAAGTAGATCTGTGAGAAGAAGGAAGTAAGTGGCAACAGAGCGCATGGCATGCCATTCAGTCTCTGGTTTCTGAGGGAGGAAGTGGCAGAACCTGGAAGCATAGTGAGGAGCAAGACTTACAATCCACAAAAGCAGAACAGGCATTTCCAACAAAGACAACATCAAAACACAGCTTCCAATGTGGGCATGCATGTACTTGGCAGTTCCTTAGGATCCTGACTCTGTCATGGTATTTTTAACCCAAAGGGAGGAAGTTCGCCTGCAGCCTTTGTGCTCTAGCCCAGTCTTGTGAAGTCAAACTCAGTTTAATAATGAAGCTATCAAGTTAATCAAGAAGATACTAAGAAGATATCTATTGTTTCTTTCCTTTCCTTGTCTTTCTTTCTTTCCCTCCTTCCTTCTTCCTCCTCCTCCTTTTCTCTTTTCTTCTCCTTCTCTTCCTCCTCTTTCTTTTCTCCTCCTCCTCGTTCTTTTGTTCTGAGACTAACCGTTACATTAAAAAGTATTACTTCAAAAAAAAAAAAAAAACCAAAACAAAAAGTCTCAAATATTCAAATGTTGAACCTTTTCTGGGATGCGATATGCTGCAAATAAATAAAAATTTTTCCATGAAAGGTTTATAATGGACCAATAGTGAGATATAAAATAAACAAATAAATTGAATTAATTTCTTAAATTCCATAACTGTAGATAAGGCCTTACTAGAGGTAAACCTACACACTAAATTTGGTGTGTCACTTGTCTTTGTAAAGCCCAAGATCTATATATCTAAACATTAGAAAACATATTTAAAAACTAACAACCTTATATTCAGTGTAGAAATAGCTAATTTTAAATGAAATAACTAAAATTTCTTCATAAATTAGCATTAGCAAATCACATTTGCAATGTATTTCAATAGTAAATAACACACTTGAGCCCTAGTTGAATAAAATAAAAATTTCCATTCTTCTTACTCCTTTACAAAAATATAATTTATTGTTATTATGTTTTGAATTCCATTAGTAAAAATTTGTACAAATTTATTTTCCCTTGCTATTTAACCAACCACATAATATTCTCAGTTTGATCTTCTAAGAAGCATGAAATAGTTACCACTGAGTCCTTTACAGAAAAAAAAAATAGGCAACTTATATTACAGTAAAATATAATTATGTAAATATTCTGTGTCTGATATGTGGATTTCTCTGTTGACCATTCAATCACATCTTTATTCAGCATGCAGACATTCATTGATTACTGATTACACATCAAAAACTATTTCTGATAAGGATACACGTTGATATTACATGGTCATTGCTTTTAAGAGAATTAGTCTCATATTTTTATGATGATTATTTTGGTTGAAATTAAGGAAAAGAAAGAATTTCTATATAACTTTTCATGTAAATATGGTCTTTTATCTCTCACTCAGTTTCCAGCAATTGTTGGATGCTGAATTTCATTTATTTTTTTCTAACAGCTGATGAATCCACTAACGCTAACTCTCAGATGCAAAACTGCAATTCACAAATGTGGCATCTCTCTTCTACCTTTAAATCATGTTTTATGACCACTCCAACACATGCTTATCATCTGTCATAACTGATTTTGTTGAGATCATAGTGCACTGCTTAGATAAATCACCTAAGGCCCATACCTCTAACAAGCTGAACTGAACACACGGCTATGGTGTTGCTAATCCTCAGAATGAAAACCCAAGGCCATTTACATATTTTCAGTAGTCAACATTTAGCCTTCTCTTTCTAAATTGCTGGTGACATTAATTTCTTTGCAGGATCTCAGTGTGGGTTTGGGAGACTGAACAGCCAGTGAACACAGAGCATTCTTATAGCATGCAATCACAATTTATATTTAGCTTTCATAACACAATCTTAACCAAAACCATCACACAGTTGCCAAAACCATTCTAAAACCACTTCCTAGACCTTTGGATGACAAGTGGGTATGTCCCTTCTCCCACATGATGATGGCCACTACCTAGCAAGATGCCTGATGCCTTTATAATGAAAGAACTTTTTTATCCAGAAATTTTGGATTAGATTTTCAAGGTTCACAGTTCATTTTCCTTTTTATTGATTAAGTCTATTCTTTGACAACTTCTTACTTGAATATGATGCACTGTCATTAGTCTCATTTTCATCATCTCTTATCTTCCTCCCACTCAACACTCACCATCTCTTTCTCCTCCCTGCACATTCCCACAACCATGTCTTTTTGTTTTGTTTTGTGACCCTACTGGTTTCATCTAGGGTCATCTGGTGATCATGGGTTTGGAACTTTTCAGTAGAACATGGTGAATTCACCATTGGATACATTACCAAAAACAGTGACTATCCCTCCCTGTAATATATCAGTAGTCAATAGTTGAGCAGGGACAAATGGAGTGCCATAAGCCCCTCCAAGATCTGTGGTTTATATTGCTTATTAGAAATATCTTCTATTCACTTTCAATTTCTTCTTACTTCTGATAAAAGTCTTTTGTTATCATTCTTCACACATATTCAACAATTCTTGCTGGAGTAGACAACTTGAGAATTTACTCTTTTCTTCAAATACCATAGATCAAGAATGAAGGGAGAGAGAAAATAAGTACTTATGGATTATACTTAGAGTAAAAAAAAAAAAAAAAGAATCAAGAAACACGGAGTCTGTTTTTTGTTTGGTTGGAGTGTTTTGACATCATAAAAAAGATTTTTTATTTCCCAAGTATCTTGCTTCCATAAACTGTTGGCTAATCTGCTTAGGAAATTGGAAGGATCTGGGAATTCTTATTTAGTTAAGTAATCATTCTTAAGAATGTCTTCTATTGCAGGAGTAGAGATTCTATGAATCCTAAGACCCTGGATGGGAAATGTTTATTGCTTTGAATTTAGATCACAAAAACACAAAGCAGAGGTCATGTGAGTTATATGCAAGGGACAAGGTTGAGAGAGTTTGGTAATGCTAGAATATGAAGTTAAAAAGAAGGAGATAAAAACGTGAAGGGACAGACATTATCTGGAAGAGTTGAAGAAAAATTAAGAGGGCCAAATCAGATACAAACCCAATGACCAGAAGGCCAGTTACGACATTTTGTCCAGGCAGTTCCATATCCTGCTGCACCCCACTTCCTATCTATGACAAGACATGTTTCTTCTTCCTATTTATCATCATCTCTAAAACTGCCAGAATTATCAACATTCACTTACAGTGTGCTAGAAGGGACATATATCTCAGTGTAATTGGGACAAATTAGATACCAAATTTGTTAAGAATAAATAAATAACAACAACTAAATAAAACTTTGAACTTGGGTTAAAGTTGGTGTACACCCACTGCTGTTAAAATAAGTTACCTTTCAAATCTACACATTCTTACTTTCATCATAATCCTTAAAGGCTTTCCAGGTTTCTTCTTCCTTCTTATTATCTCCTCATCTATTGACAGAAGCTATTTCCTAAAGATGCAGTGTTTGTTTCCTAAATAACTAGTTATCAAATCGACCTCTTCTTCTCTCTCCATATTACCACTACTTCAATCTAGGATGTTCCATCACTCATCTGATTTTCCAGCAAAAACCAAGGGGACTTGTTCCATGACTCTACTTAAAAGACAGACTTTCTTAAAGTGAAAACCTATATTGTCAACTTCTTGAGTGTCTTCTTTGGAAGCTCCTACAAAATCCTCACTCAAAGTCCTTCCTTTCGAGACCTCCAATAAATCCAAGAAATCTTGTCATGGACTCACAAACTTTCTATGCTCTGAAGTAGTGACATTTCTCCTAGGGTTATCAGCTGTAGCAGTCCCCTGGTAGAATTTTTGGAGTCACTTGTGAATACTATCATATCATCTGCAAATTGTGAAAGTTTGACTTCTTCCTTTCCAATTTGTATCCCCTTAATCTCTTCTTGTTGTCTTACTGCTCTAGCTAGAATTTCAAGTACTATATTGAATAAATATGGGGAGAGTGGACAGCCTGGTCTTGTTCCTGATTTAGCAGAATTGCTCTGGCTCTGTACCTTTTCAGGATACTGGATGTTCTTGCCTATCAGACTCATTTAACTTTGAACTCCAGAAGTATATAAATCATGCTCTTTCTATTGCGGAAGCTGTAACAAACAAGGGAGTGTTGGCAACTGGGAGAAGGAAACAAAAACCTGGTGACTTTTAAAGCCCCTTAACTATTCCTAATGAAATGTTTGTTAGCTGAATACAAATAGCAAAAGGACGATTGTGGAGATATCACACTCACAGAAATACATGATGTCTTCAAATATTTGATCCTAGAAGAGAAGGTTAGGGTGACTTGTGGGTAAGAAGAGAAAAAGAAAAGAATAGACCATTTTCACAATGTCATACAGGGCTAACCCTGATGAGAAGGGCAGGGGCAAAAAGCTTTCTTGTTCAACACAGGAGTAAAGAATACCAATTATTTCTCTTAAGCAGGGCCAGACCAACTCAGCATCAAGCCAGAAAGAATGGGCACTGCATTCCTGAAAGGAAGCTGATGGTTCTGCTGCCATCAGCCTGGTTGACAAAGGAGACATGATACAGGAGCCACCAGTCTAAAGGCTGGTACACCACAGACAGGCATGCTTCTTGGAAAAGACCTCTGGCAATTAGGAATTCAAGCTCAGCCCCAGTTTTTCACATGACGCCTTCTAATTTTCCTTTCCCCTCCTCTGAGCTTCTTCCAGGAAACCTGCCTTGTCCTCTGCTGTGGTTGGGAAGATCAAATGCGTGTTTTACCGAAAGGGCAGGGCTTTCCTCTCCTCCCTGCTCCTTCTTGTGCACCCACAAGTGACGGCTGACACAAGAACACTTCTGGAGCCTGACATGGGGCCACCTCCTTTCTCAAGTAGCGACCCATTGTGTGGGATGAGAGCACATGAGGTCAAGGTTGAAGATTAGACCTCCTCATCCAAGACCTTAACTGATGAGAACCTTATTTTCACCATTTGCAGCAGAATTTTCTATGACAAATTTTTCAGCTCAAACGATTTTTGGATGTTTTTGTGACATTCTTTCTAGATTTCACTTCTGCAAGCTAATTTGTACTAAAAACTTTACCAGAAGAATTAGATAAAAATCAGAAAGAAAGAAAACAAAAACACATTGCCTTTGCTTTTAGTAGGAATAAAAACTATCTGTTGAAATAGGAAATATCAGATTTCATCTTGATAACCAATAGTTTCTCTAATATTGCAATATAATTTCCAAATTTATCCAAAGAATCTCCTGCACTCCTGCAATGGATAGACAATATAACTTCGACACAGGATGTTTCCATGCCCTTCCTTCCTCTATTTTTTTTTTTTTTTTTTGCCTGTATGCCAGTTCTTAAACCACTAAAGCACATAATCTCTCTTCTTACACATGCGTCTCTCTCATCAGCTTGTGACCTTCTGGACCACAAGGATTTATCTCAATTGATCACTATAAAGTCATTATTTCCTTCCAACTTCCAATAAAAGTTCCTATGCCTAACTGCTACATTGAGTTGTTTGAGGGCAGAGATCATGCCTTGATTTTCACATTTAGAGGTTAATTGAACCAAAATACTGGTGGATCACATACTACCATGTCCAAAAGGTTGTATTCAAGTACATGCTATTTCTGAAATTCACTTTCTTTTATTATGTTGAATTTTGCAGATGGAAGCATTTCTTAGCCCAGGACAAAACTATGAAGGTGTTGATGTCATTAATAACAAGTGTGAGTGGAACAGGAGGAAGTAGGGGCCATGGAGTCTATGTCGTTTTCAGTCTGAATTTTTACATTCAGAACTTCAAAAGAGAGATCCATCATTAGATACAATGAAACCAAAATAGTTTGGGTACTCCAGGAAATGGAGAAATCATGGTGCTACCTCAGAATCAGTTGTGGATGAAGACTTGCATATGTTGTAAATCACAAGACTTCTGGATCAAGGAAAGCTCAATTTTTTTTTTGAGGATGTCACAATATTTTAAGCAACTGACTACTCTCTTATATAAATAATAATACTCCTCTTCTTGCCTAGCTCCTGATGTTCCCTTCCTTCCTGCTGTGAAATAGTATGTTGCTAAGAATTGCTAAATTACTACCATATTTACTTACGTTTTTATTGTCTGAGGCTCTCACAGCTCTTCTTTCTTCATAATATGGGAGCAACAAGCCAACCTCTCTAATTAGGAAAAAGGAAAGTAAAATCTGGCTTTTACATAAATACCTATATTCCACTTTATTTTCTATACTGTCTGCAACCCTTCCAGATGAACAGGTATCTTAGTGCCTATTATGTAATTTAAAATCAGCACAGTGCCACTTTCTATTTTCTTCAATTCAATTTCCAAGAAAACAAAATACAGCTTCACAAGGCCATCAGCTAATACATGGTATAAAGGTAGAATTTGAACCTAAGTCAGCAACAGTCCGAATTTGAACTATTTATTACTAATCTTCTATGCCTATGAAGTCTGTGTCTTTATTTTGCATTTCTTTTCCCACTTCTGACATGTGTATCAACTTCAGAGGAGTCCCTTCTCTACCACTATAGGGTCTTACACAGAAATGGTAGTGTCTTTAACCCTAGATGTGATATTGCCCAAACTGAAAGACTTTTGTAATTACCAAAACTGTGGAAGCTGCTTCAAGCCACCTCAACTCCACAGGAGCATCTTGTTGCTCCATTGTCCTTGACATGACACTGGGTGCCTTACATTTTGATTCAAAATTTTTGGTGTACAGTATTTCTTTTCTTTCACTCAAGATGTTTTAATCTGGCAAAGAAAAATGAAATATCTCAGAGGAAGAAGCACAAATGTGTCATTTGAAGCAATTAGGCACATATCAGACACATTAAACCTGTGGATACTTAAAATGTTTGACTGTGAATGATAATTATGCAAATGCAAGATGTTAACTCATAAGTTATCACTTGATAAGTAATTCATTGGCTGCTAGATTAGACTAAATACAAATAAAGCCAATACTAGGGAAACTTCAAACTAGATGATTTGCACGATCTCCAATTTCCCTTCATCCTGGCCATGCTTCCTCTCATTTTTCTTCTTCCCTGCTCACCCATCTCCTGTGTATAGTATCTCAGTGATGTGACTTCCAAAACATTAACTATGCCGTGCTTGCTCTTTCTTGTCCCATCACACTCTCTCTTTCTCTTCTTCCCATGAGTTTCCATTCTATAAACTAGATGATTTCAATCAAAGTCTGTGAGTTTCAACTGTTCTATCCTGTGTTTTTTCCTTTCCTTGTTTTGTTGTTTTTCTGCTGAAAGTACATTTGGCCCTCTACTGCTTTGTTTAATCCACTTCCTGAAGAAGAATTGCAACACAATAGAGCATTGCTATAATTCCGGGTCTTTCTAATGCCGCTTTTCTGTGACCACCATGTGATTGCTTAGTTACCTACATACAGTTCCCTTATATCCTAATATCATTTTGCTGCCTGTAGTTGAGTTTATATATTTAAAGACTCTTTATTAATCACTTGATTTTTTTTTTAGTAACAGCTGTGTACAGTGGTACTCAACAAAGATAAATTTATATCAGACATAGATTGAAAGATGGGTTTTAATTTCCTAAATTAGAGCTTTGGGTCTATGAGAAGAAGAAGGAAATATGGGATAGGAGTTCTAGCCAACTAGAACTCAAGGTGGGTGGGATTTGTATTTGGCACATGACCTTTGACTTTAAGCACAGGAAATTCAGCTAAGGAATTTATTATCCATACACTTTGGGTTTAGCACAGCTAGAAGTGGTTAGAGAGACCACTCTCCTTTTGGGGGGCAGATCTGGGGTAGAAATACTGCTAAGTATCCTTTAAAGACAGGCTTCCTCTTATTAGGGTCTGTGATTCTCCTGTGCATCATTATGTAGCAGAAACATTGGTATTCCAGCTCTATTTATATGCATTGGTTGCTCCTCATTATTATACTTCTTTTCTAATGGTTTATTATTTAGTCTTTTCTCGTGAACGGATTTCGATTCTGTTAAAGTTGGGCAGATACAGCCACACATGCTGCTGTGAAAACAATGCTACCCAAATTCCTGGGTCTTGAGTTCCTGGTGGAGGAGTGTGAACAGAAAGGAACTGTTGTTGGTTGTTTTTACTTTTTTAGGGGGAGCTGACACCCAGCTCCCAAATAAATCACACACAGAGGCTTATTCTTAATTATAAATGCCTGTCCTTAACTTGGCTTGTTTCTTGCCATCTTCACTTAATTTTAAATGATTCCATCTACCTTTTGCCTGTGAGCCCATCTACCTTTTGCCGCTGGGCTTTTACCTTTCTCTATTTCTGTATATCTTTCTTAACTCTGTTGCTGGTTGTGTGGCTGGGTGGCTGGCTCCTGATGTCCTCCTTCTCTTGCTCCTATATCTCCCTTGTCCCAGATTTCTCCTATTAATTCTTTCTGCCTGCCATCCCTGCCCATCGTTTCTTCTGCCTTAATATTGGTCATTCAGTTCTTTATTAGACCATCAAGTGTTTTTAGATAGGCACAGGAATACAGCTTCACAGAGTTAAACAAATGCAACAAAAACAAAGGTAACACACCTTAAAATAATATTCCCCAACAAGGAACTCTAGATGAGCAAGGTAAGTGATTGAAGAGCCCTTCCTTTGAGTTTGATACATGCTGCAGAACTTCCTATCACCTGCACGATTTTCTTCTCAGTCCTCAAGTGGCTTAATCTCCACTGTAACTGCTCAGAATAAAGTCACCACATGTCCTCTACATGATCAAATTTATGGAAGACTGTGGGTGGAAGTTTCTCTCCCACCTGCCTGTTTCCAAATACCCAGCAGCTGCTTCCCAAATAACTGACTTGGAGGCTTAATGTTACTTACAAATGATCAGCCCATAGCTCAGGCTTATTACTAACTAGCTCTTACACTTAAATCAACCCATAATTCTCATCTATGTTTAGTCACGTGGCTTGGTACCTTTTCTCAGTGCAGCATTCTCATCTTGCTTCCTCTGCATCTGGCTGGTGACTCCTGACTCTGCCCTTCCTCTTCCCAGAATTCTGCTAGTCTGGTCACCCCACCTGTACTTCCTGCCTGGCTACTAGCCAATCAGTGTTTTATTAAACAATTCAAGTGACAAATCTTTACAGTGTACAAAAGGATTATTCCAAAGCAGAAGACAGTCTTCAGATTTCTTTCCTATGACATTTAGTCTCTGCAAGTCTTTGTAAATATCCATCTCTATTGCTGTATACATTAGTATATAGTCTGGCTTTCCTTAATCCAACTCCTTTTGTCTTTGTCTCAATCAGTTTGCTCATTCTCTACCATTGCTCTAAAGTTCCAATGTTTTCCAGGTATTTAAATCTCAATCCTCCCCTTTTCTGGAATAGTTTAGCTATAGCCATAGAATAAAATAGAAGTTATACAATGTTAATTCACAAAGCTAAACCTCCAGGCCTGAATCCTTCCTGCTTCTCACAGTTACCCTTATAACTAATCAAAACAAAATTCTGTTTCTTTTTTCTATAAACAAACCTGCTATTTCTTTATATCCTCCATATACCACAGCTATTTATCTAGTACTCACAAATCTGAAACCACCCTCCTAAGCATTTACTTCTTTATTGGCTAAATCCTGGTGGCAGTCATTGGTGGAGCTTTTATTGGAATGTGTTCTTTTTGTGCTTTGATCCATTTCAACCAAAAGAAGACCATGGAATAATAGCTCTGACCCTCCCTTCCCAGCTCACAAGGCTGGCATTTCACCTTATTCATCTCTATTTCCATTAGGACATCAACATATTTTAGAAAAAGAGATAAATAATTTCACAATATCCCTAATCATTAGCAGTCTACCCATGGGGAGATAAATCTATGAGGAAAACAAATTAGGATCTTGAAACAACCATCAGCAATTCACCAATTCAAGTAGAGTCTAGTATGGTATAATTGCTTTCCTAAGCCATTGACAAGAAATTCCACAACTAAAGATAAGGTGTGGTGGTCAAATGGTACACAAATGCATTATTTGTTTGTCTTGAGTTTAAACACAAGAGTTCCAGCTGAATATGAAAAAAGAAAGAATTAATTTCTATGTACCATCATAAACCCCCAACCCACATGATAGTTTTAAAGGATATGGAGTTATTATCTATCACTAATGTCCTATATTATGTATATGACAATGTTATGTGATTTAAAAGTAATGGGTATTTTGCCATTGATTTTCAAAAATACCAGTTTCCTATGAATAAACTAATGGCAGAAACTTGAAGGATGTTTTCAATTTTTACATGGAAAAATGGCACAATATTTCTATCCAATACCAAGACACAAAATTTTATTTTTCACTTTTCACATGTAGTGTGAGTCTAGGGAGCCAACACCATAAAGAATATGAAATATGTGCTCCTTCCCATTGGTCCAGAAATGAAGTAGACATGAGCCCTTCTGAACATAGTCCATTTATAAACCTCAATAGACTCTTGAATAGTCACTAGGTTCAATTCCTCTTGACATCTCAAACTTTGCTACATTTTATGATATCCATTAAAAAAATAAATTAGCCATATTAACTTTGTAAGAAAAAATATTCTATGTCAGATAAACATAGAATGACTTATTCATGACCAAAACAAAAATAAAAACCTGAAGTTGTATTCTCAGCCAAAATTTTTTTCTCTTTAAGTGAAGAAAATCATCAGTCTGGGATCTAATGTACTGGGAGTCAAATGCAATTACTTCTATTAAACAGTGAAGACCTTTATCATTTACAAATGAAATGAAAACTGGCTATAACTTCTAAGCTATTTTACAAAGTTGATAAAAAGAGATTTGGACATCATCTACTCCATTAAATCAGGTAAACAGCAACAAGAAAAACAAAAACAAAGGCACAGACCAGGAATTTGACTAGTTTTTGTTTTTGTTTTTTTAATTTTTCTCCTTTTTGTATTCATTATATTTGTGCTTTAATTTTACATATCAGCCATGGGTTCCCCTGTCCTCCCCCCTCCCGCCCCTGCCCCTACCCCCCCCCCCCCAGCTCCTCCCCTTCATTCCCATCTCCTCCAGGGCCAAGACTCCCCTGGAGATTCATTTCAATCTGATGGATTCAGTATGGGCAGATCCAGTCCCCTCCTAGTTTTAAATTCATGACATAAACTAATGTGTTAATCTATAAACTCAAGGCCACCATTGCTAAAGCTAAGTGCTGTTTTCAAGGATCTTAATTAGTATAAACCTTGGCCTGAGCTAAACTATACTAGTGATGTTCTGATCATTGTGAAGAGATACTTGACATTAACAGTTGTGGTAGTTTGAAAGAAAATGGTCCCCAAAGGGAGTGGCACTATTAGGAGGTATGGCCTTGTTAGAAGAAGTGTGTCACAGTGGGGACAGGCTTTGCAGTCTCTTTTGCTCAAGTTTCATGCAGTGTGACTCTCAGTCAACTTCTTGCCTGCAAGCCAAGATGTAGCACTTTTAGCTCCAGCATCACATCTGCCTGCATGCTTCCATGTCCCACCATGAAGATAATGGACTGAACCTCTGAACTGTATGCAAGCCACTCCAAATAAATTTTTCTCTATAAGTGTTTCAGTGGTCATGATGTCACTTCACAGCAATTAAAACCCTAAGATATAGTTTGTATAAGAGACTGGGATATTGCTGTGATATGCCTGGCCATGTTTTTGTTTGGAGTAATAAGGACTTTGGCACTTTGGGTTAGGAAAACAGTAGAATGCTTTAAGCAGTGCTTAATGGTCCATACTAGCAGGATCATCAGAGACAGTGGTGCTGAGTGTGATTTTATGAACTGTAGGGGCTCACTCAAGAGGTTTCCAAGGAGAAGAATTTCAGTATGTTGCCTAGAGATCATTATTGTGATGTTTTGGTGAAGAAAGTGACCGCCTTTTGCCCCTTTCTGAAGAGTCTGCCTGAGGATAAAGTTAACAATTTTGGATTAATTCCATTGGCAGAAGAAATCTCAAAACAGTCTAGTATAGACTCTGATTTTTAGTGGTGACTCTAATGAATATTTATGATAAAAAGGAGCAAGCTGAGTAGGGTAAATTACAGAATGTAAATTTTGAGTAGAAAAAGAGCACCAGGAAGTGGAATGCAGCTAAATCCTGTGTCCAAGGAGACAAATGGATTAAGGAATAGAATAAAGAGAGTAGTGACCTCAGGGCAAGATCCCACCAAGCTAAGTTTCCAATTTGTGAAAAGGAACTAAAGAAAAACTTAGAGCTGGGTGTGGAGGGGCACACCTTTAATCCCAGCACTGGAAGAGGCTGGAGGATTTCTGAGTTTGAGGCTGGCTTAGTCTAAACAGCAAGTTCAAGGACAGCCAAGCTTAGGCTGTGAAGGAAAACAGAAAGCTGGACAACGTGGCCATGTTCCAGCCCTAGCAAGCAGCAGAACTTATCAGCTTTGGCCACATGGTTCTGGCTTTAGCGTTAAGGACAGAAGAAAGGAATTATGGAATAAAGCCACTGAGGCTATGCATGTATTAGGGTGTCCATGAATGGAGGCCCAGTGAGGCCATTTCATGAAGATGTAAAGGTGAAGCCTGGATTGCCTCAGAGACCCCAAGATGTTAGAAATGCCACCGTTATGGGATAACTGCCAAGGAAAGCTGCTAACAGACCAAGAAAAAGAAGCATGTTTCAGTCAACAAAACTGAAAAGAATTGGAAATTCAGAGTGTGGAGTTTGTCCAAATTGTTTTCAGTCTTGCTTTGGTACAATATTTCCTCACTATGCTCCCTATCCTACATTTTAGAATGGTAATGTATATCCTGTGCCATTATATGTTGGAAATATGTGACCAGCTTTTTTATTTCAATTTTACAGGACATTATGGTTAAGAGATTACATGAGTTTCCAAAGAGACTTGAGACTTTGAAACAAGTTTGAAACTGTTATAGACTATGGTGACTTTTAAAGGTGGACTGAATGCATTTTTTTTGCATTATAATATGGTTATAAGCCTTTGGCAGCCAGGGAGTAGAATGTGATGATTTTTTAAAAAATGATCCCCAAAGGGAGCAGCACTATTTGGAGATATGATCTTGTTGGAGGAAGTGTGTCACTACAGGGGTTAACTTTGAGGTCTCTTTTGCTCAAGCTTACCTCAGTGTGAATTTCAGTAAATTATCTGTTGCCTACAAAATATAGGACCCTCAGCTCCAGCACCAACTCTTCCTGCATACCACTATGCCCCCCCATCATGATAATATTGGAATGAACTTCTGAAATTGTAAACAAGCCACCCCAATTAAATGTTTTCTTAAAGAGTTGCCATGGTCATGGTGTCTCTTCACAGCAATAGAATCTTTAACTAAGAAAATAATTTAAAGGAAAAAAGATTAATTTTTAGCTCAGAGTTTCAAATATTTTGATCCAGGGTTGCTGGCCCCATTACTTGAGCAAAATATCATGGTGGTAGTTGAATGTGACAAAGAATCAAAAAGAGGCAAACAAAAGAACCAAGGACAGCCAGGTGGTGGTGGCACACACGCCTTTAATATCAGCACTGCAGGAGGCAGAGCCAGGCGGATCTCTGTAAGTTCCAGGCCAGATTGGTCTATAGTGTGAGATCCAGGACAGGCACCAAAACTACACAGAGAAACCTTGTATTGAAAACCAAAAAGAAAAAAAAAAAAAAAGCCAAGGTCAAGATACCACCAAGAACCTGCACCCACAAGAAGTTTCCAGTCTTCTGAGAATACTGTCACCAGCTGATGAGCAAGCATTCAGAATCTGTGGACTATGTCATAATCAAGCCATAACATGAGAGAATTCAAAGTGCTATTGCTTTGTATTTTAGGGGTTTATTATATTCTATAATATATCATATGTTGTTAATGTGATATGTAAAATCTGGAGAAATAGCTTTAATAAAAACAGAACTTTGAAATGTGATACTTTTTTTCTTTTCTTTTATTAATTATATTTGTGTTTTAATTTTACATATCAGCCATGGGTTCCCTTGTCCTCTCCCCTCCCGCCTCCACCCCCACCTTCACTCAACCCCTCCCCTCCATTCCCATCTCTTCCAGGGCCAAGACTCCCCTGGGGATTCAGCTCAACCTGATAGATTCAGTACAGGCAGGTACAGTCCCTTCCTTCCAGGCTGAGCAAAGTATCCCTGCATAAGCCCAAGGTTCCAAACAGCTAGCTCATGCACTAAGGACAGGTCCAGGTCCCATTGCCTGGGTGTCTCCCAAACAGTTCAAGCTATTCAATTGGCTCATTTATCCAGAGGGCCTGATCTAGTTGGGGGCTCCATAGCTTTTAGTTCATAATTCATGTGTTTCCATTAGTTTGGCTATTTGTTCCTGTTGCTGTTTCCAATCTTGGTCTCAACAATTCACACTCTTACAATCCCTCCTCTTTCTTGACAATTGGAGTCCTGAAGCTCCACCTGGTGCCTGGCCAAGGATCTCTGCATCAGTTATTGGATAAGAGTTCCAGCACAACAGTTAGGGTGTTTGGCCATCTGATCACCAAACTAGGTCAGTTCAGTTCAGGATTTCTCTCGATCATTGCCAGTAGTCTACAGTGGAAATATCATTGTGGATTTCTGGGGACCTCTCTAGCACTTTGCTTCATCATCTTGAGTGAGGCAACCCAGACTCAGAAAGACAAACATGGTATGTACTCACTCATAGTAAGATACTAGATGTAAAACAAATATGACTAGACTGCTACTCACAACTCCAGGGAGGCTACCTAAAAAACAGGAACCTAAGAAAGACACAGGGATTGCCCAATGACAGAGAAATAGATGCGATCTACATGAACAACCTGGATGAGAGTGGGAGTAATGAAGGGCAAGTTTTAAGGGAAAGAGAGCTTAGGGGAGCAGGAGATCCCAGCTGGATCAAGAACAGAAAGGGAGAACAAGGAATAACAGACCATGATAAATGAAGACCACATGAAATGTGATACTTTTAAAAGGTTCATTCATGTAAGAAGATTCTAGTGTGTGAGGGCTCAACCCTATGAGACAATGTAAAGTGATGTTTTTTTCTCCTTTCTCTTAGAGAAAAATGTCTGCCTTTCCTCTGCCTATTTCCTTGAGTCTGCTCCTGAATATTCTATCATTAACCATGTGCTCCTCTATTTTTGTTCCTATTACTTGCCTATTTTAGTCCATACTATAATAAAATACCATCATCTGGGTGGTTCATGACAACATAAATTTATTTCTAACAGTTCTGGAAGGTTGCAAAGTTCAAGTGAGGTAACCAGTAGATTTAGACAAGAGTTTACATTCTTTGATGACCCCCTCCTGCTGTATCCTTCCTTACATGGAAGAAAGGGCAAAGATCCCCCTGGGGCTTCTCTTTTTCAAATTTCTACTTATTCATTCTTCACTTATTGGAGGATCATGTGTGCAACCTCAGGAGTGTGGAGGTCAGAGGACAACTTACAGGAGTCATTGTTTTGCCTCCCACCCTGTTGAGGCAAGGTCTCTTCTGAGGCCTCTCTTGTGAAGATATGAATCTCATTCATAAGATATATTGTCATGAATTTATTATCTCCCCCAAGTTCCACCACTTAATAGACTGTAGCAGTTAGAACTTTAGTGTATGAGCCGAGGGAGGGAGTGCATAAGAAATCAGATCTCAGTAGTTCATAGACAACCATTTCATAGAACAATGGGGGGTCATATGTCAAAAATAGCAAACATGACCCCTTAGGATCCTTATCATGCAAGAATTAAAAGTCTATGTCCCTGAGCACAACTCTTCACAAACTGGTTAAAATTAGGTTTAGATTAAAATCTTTATTTTAATATTTCATTTTAATAAATTAAATATAATTTTATTTTAATAATATAATTCTATATTTTCATGTAGAAAACCTTGAAGTCAGCTATCAATCCATGTTTCAAGAAGTTAGTGCAAATTGAATCTAAATGCACAAATAAAGAAAAATAGTAACGGAATGGCAAAGGGTCTTAGAAAGACAATAAACACCCCAAATTTAGTTCTTTGAAAGGGATGAATAAATTTCAGAACCGATTGTAGAAATTATTCAAGGAAAAAATGGTAAAATTTACAAATAACTAATATTTTGATATAGGGGAACAATTGTTACTCCTTAAGACATCCAAATCACAAAGAATATATTATATGGTTGTAAGATAAAATAATGTGCATTTAAATTTGAATTATTTGAAATAATTTTAATATGTTTCAAATATTACAATCTATATAAAAATAATTGGTGAAACCATGGTAAAAATCATGGTGAAACCATGATTAAAAATCTTCCCAGAACCAACGTTTTGTCTCAGGTCAATAACAAAATGCCATCATCTAGATGGTATCATGGAGAACTACAGCAAACGTTTAACCAAGACATTAACTAATCTTACACAAGAAACTTCCAGAGAACAGGAATCAGGCACAAGCTCCTCAGTTCATTTTACTCATAAATTTTTGATACAGCCAAATGAACATTACAAATGTTCATTTGGCTGTATCAAAAATGTCACTTATTAAAAGGACACAGCCTATATATGATCTGTGATTAACAACATTTCAATGTTGTGTTTATTCTAGGAAAGCAAGGTGAGTTCAGCAATTTGAAATCACTACCCCAAGTAACAGGATAAAGGAAAGATGGTGTATGCTATAAGAATATGTAGGAAAAAGCATATGACAAAAATCATGTTCACACAGTATGTTTGGCCCACACTTTGTTCTTAGACATGTGGACAATTGATAGCCATTATACAAGAGAGGGGAAGTATATATAATAATTGGATTACTACACTCAGACTCATTCCAGCTGAACATAATTTCAAATACAAATGTGAATTCTGAAATACCTTGTATCTAGATTTCTTAGGGAAAAGGGTTTACAGTTTTGAAATCACAGCAGTGCACTAAGACAGGGCTATTTTGTTTGGAGCCAACTGGAGCAAATATTTCTCACAATGTAATCTTTTGTCTGACCCACAGCTAGTGACTTGGTTATGAACCTCTTAATGTTGGTGACCTTATAAGAAAATAGGCCCATGAAAATGAACAATGTGTTAGTTGGGACAGACCACAGGGTAGTTAGTTCTGCCCTAGTGAGAAAGTTCTAGAGAAGTGACAAGGAGCAAGGTCATTTTGCCCTATAAACAGGACAGTTTTCCAATGGCTGCATAATACAGAGGCCAGATTGGCCTTTTTCAGTCCATGAAAATAAACTAAACCAACAGTTCTGCTGGCATGTTGTTCCCATTGGATGTCTTCCAAAGAAGTGGATCTTGACACAGATGCTTGTTATCTGATGTGGGGGTTCTTGGAGACTGACATGCCTTTGGTGGGACTTGAGTCTACCCTGGGGTAGGATAAATAATGAAAATAAATGTATATGTATTTTTAGATAAAGTATATTCCTGCCTACATTTTAAGGGCACTTGTTTTCCTGCAATATTATATATAGTGTAAGAAGACTTTGCTTATAATATCATAGATTTCATAATTCTTAAACTTGAATATTAAAGGAGTAAGTTCATTATTAATATTGATGTAGAAGATATATGAATATATATGAAAAATGATGCAGTAAGAGCTTTGAGAAGCATTATGTTGAGATGAATAAGATGAACCTAAAGATAGTAAACAGGGGTAGCAGCCTTGCACACCAGGGCTTAAGATTTGATCTTTCCAAACAACACTCCAATGTTCAAAACATTCTCAGAGGCCAACTTTGCTTTTGTAATGCTTTTTGCTTCTGGTAACCAGAGCTTAGACATTCCACAAAGATGTTTGCGGGGGGTTCTGGGAAGAAAGGAATTGTTTAACTTTATGAGAAAACCAGTTAATTGTTTCTGACTGTCCATTCTTATTCCATCCACAGCTGTAGCACATTTAGAAAATTTTAATACACTGCTCTACATAGGGTCAGTTGATTGGCTTGATGGACCTATCAATGGCTATTAAGTAGAACTGGGCTGCATAGTTGGAAACAGCAAAAGACACAGAGACAATTCTTAAAAGCTACCACAATAGTAGGGAGTGCAGAGAATATAGCCTGAACACATTCCCAGTGACAAGGACACAAATTGTCTGTTCCTTAACTTACTAGAGGTCCATATTTCCCAGTCTTTGTAGTTAGTACTGTATGTTGGATTTGGCCCACTTAACATAGATAGGAGTGATGTGAGTTAGGCTCAGGCCTATCCGTGAAATTGTCATACTTTCTCACATGCTCCACTTTCATCTTTTATCTGCAGCTGGATGGTATTGGGGCAATTTTGATCTGATGACATGATGCAGGCTCAAGACAACAAGTCTCAGAGCTTCTAATTGCTGAACAACCTAACTTCCACTCAGGAATTTCCATACTTGACATGGTGTCATTCAGTTTAACTGTGCTAAGACATTGTGACTGCAGTTTGTTACTGTAGCATAGTCTAGCCCACAGTGACCAGTAAATGGGATAAATGAACAGCATCATCTACCTAGCCTTACTAACATAGGAAGAGACTTTGTTGACTCCCCATGGGAGGCCTTACCTTGAGGAATGGATGGGGGATAGGGTGGTGGAAAGGTAGTGGGAGGAGGGGAGGAAGTGGGAACTGTGGTTGCTATGTAAAATAAAAAAATCAAATATAAAAGGAAAGGATAAAACAGGAAACAAAAAAAATTGGTTTTAGTTTTTACTTTAGTTTATATGTATGAGTGTTTTGGCTGCATGTATGCCTGTGTGCTACATGGGAGACTGGTACTTTCAGAGGCACCAGAAGACATCAGACCCCCTGTCACTGGAGCCAGCATGTGAGTGAGGGAATCAAACCCAAGTTCTCTGAAAGATCGGCCAGTGCTCTTAACTTCTAACCCATCTCTCTCACCATTGGAGGACCACAATAACAGTACTCTTTCAACCTGAGAAAAATTATTCTGAGTTAGTTTAATGACAAAAAATGAAAAGCCAGTAATGGTTAAAATTGTCACTAATTAATCTTTTTGCTTTTATAGAATTTTTATTTAATTTTAAATTTTATTTATTTATTTTGGTGTGTGTGTATGTGTGTGTATGTGTGTGTGTGTGTGTGTGTGTGTGTGTGTGTGTGTGTCTGTGTGTGTGTGTGTGTGTGCAGGTATGCATGGAGGCCTGAAGTCAACACCTGGCATCTTCTTCCATCACTTCTACATCTTATTTCCTGAGACATCCTCTTTTACTGAATCTAGAGCTAGCTGATAGGTTGACTGGTGGTCACAAAGCCAGGGATCCTCCTGTCTTTACATCTCCATCTCTGGAACTACAGCTACACAATGCTGAACTGGGTTTTTCCGCAGTTGCAGGTAACTCAACTCAAGTCTTCATGGCGGCACAACAAGAACTTTACCAACTGACCATTTCCTCAGCTCTCTTTTATGTAATTCTTATAAATAATGCCTTGTTGTACTTTTAAAAAAATACACATAAATATAAGGAAAACTAATTAGTTAATTGCTTCATTGCATTATTGTAGTTTTTAGAGGGAAAGAAAACATACCCATATATTGAACTGTTATAATAAACAAAATTTTATTTTCTATTTCTACTTCAACTTTATACATGTTTTTCAATATTTTGTCAAAATTAATTTTCTTCACATATTTATGTTAAATAAACAGCATGGGGTTTTTTTTTTTGTCCATAAGTTCTGTGGTATTTTATTGAAGAAAAGAATTTATCAACTTTAATATCATAAAGTTTCTTTTATAGGAAATAAGATATATACAAACTATGAAAAAAATGTCAACCTAAGTACCAAACTGGTAAAGTTTTATTAAAACTATATTTTCCAATAGACTCTAAACATCACATAGTGTTTACATCTTCATTTCTTTGGCATTAATTCTAGCCACTTCCAAATACTTTCAGAGTAAAAAACCTTTCTTGAAAACAGTTGTTCCAGAAATTCCATCCTAAGTTCCTATTACATTTGGTAAAACTACAGTTTAGCTTCTGCTTGAGAATCGCTGTGTAGATCTAGGAGAAACAGACTAGAGCATTCAAGCCCCATGCCTCTATGACTTCTCACAATGTAAACCTAGCATCTTTATTATTTCTTTTAGTATTTTCCTTTTCTATGTAATTGCCCTGTGCCTTCTATCTTACACAGTTAGTAAGCTTCACCACTGTGCTCCTGTGCTGTGGGATCATGCTTTTGTTCACTGGTTTAATAAAACGCTGATTGGCCAGTAGCCAGGCAGGAAATACAGGCAGGATAAGCAGACAATGAGAATTCTGAGAAAAGGAAGGCTGCGAGAGGAGGCATCAGCCCGCCATCCAGGGAGCAGCATGTAATGGCACACAGGTAAAGCCATGGAACACATGGGGACATATAGGTTAAATGGGCTGAGTTTAAGTGCAAGAGCTAGGAAGTAGTAAACCTGAGCTATTGGCTGAGCAGTTTTAATTAATATAAGCCTGTGTGTCTTTACTTGGGTCTGAGTGACTGCAGACCAGGTGGGACACAGGAAAACTTTCAGCTATACTCATGCATCAATCTTTAACTGCTTATTTATAAGTTTAACTGTTTTCTGGTATATCATGAAACCAATTCTGGGTGTTTGCACATGTTTTTCCTTCTGCTTGCCCTTGCCTTTGTCTGTAAAAAACAGAAAGTTCAGAAAGCAAAACTCATATAGAGTTCTCTTCATCTCAAAGGTACTGCTTAAATGCAGAGATACATAGCATCATGAGAATTGGAAGTCTCGTCTGACCCTGAAGGAAGCTTGAAGGATTCTCAACCATAAATAATTTCCTCTTGAAATAAATGTGATAGCTGAACTCATATGTGTTGGAGGCCAGCTGTGCAGCTGGGAGTTTCCTTGATTAATATCCACGAAAACTCCTCTGTTCACAGAATAAATGACTAAGTGTGCTAATTTGAATCTCGCCTGCATATTTTTGAAACTCTGCTGAGATCACAGCAAACACACAGATATTGAACAGAAAAAAAGTTTTTTTTTTTTCCTTGACAGTACTAATGAACTTCTGGGCATGGTAACAATTTAAAGGCTGATTAAATTTTATTTATTTTCATTAGTTTCTTTAATTCTCTGTGAATGATATCACCTGGACTGCATCCCTAGGAAACTGTCCTCACTGGCTGTCTTTGTCATTGAGGACAAGGATATGCGACCTCTTCTCAGTATAGATGGATGAGTATCTACCACAGCTCCTGAGACAGAAAGTAAACCTTCCACCCACCAAAGACACAGAATGAACACAGGGTCCAGGAGGCTGCTAACATTTTATTTATGCTTTTATGATTTAATCTATAGTTTTATCAAAGCTCTGCACATAATTCTGTCACTGTGTCATTCCACAACAGTCCTTGTTTCAGTATTTCTCTGAGAAAAATAACATCTCCACAAACCCTGGTTTTATGTCATGTAAGACTTCTCTTTAGCAAGGAATGGTGGCTGTTTCCTCTAAACCAAGCCCTGTTCCAACACAGTGCTGGCCTCAAAAGACTAACCCAAACATGGAGAGAGATAAATCTTGCCTCCTGCTCAAGTACAAAAATACATTCCAGACTAAGAAGTAGGGCTGACCTCTTGATTGATTCCATTCCAGTGGTTCTAATGCTGCGACCCTTCAACACAGTTCCTCATGTTGTGGTGACTCCCAACCATAAAATTATTTTTGTTGTTACTTCATAGCTCTAATTTTGCTACTTTTATGAATCATAATGTGAATATCTATGTTTTCTGATTGTCTTAGGTGACTCATTCGACCCCCAAAGGGTTGTGACCCACATATTGAGAACCCCTGATTTAGACTCTACACCTGTCCCAAAGCTGGCATATCTTGGAGAAAAGGCAAATTGGCTACTTAAGTAGTTGGGTAAATGAGAGTAACTAAACCAGCTGAGGCGTGATAGGGAGAACTGTCTGAGGGCAGACATTGGGTGAGGGTGTGGGGGTTACAATGTAAAATAGAAGCTAAAAATGCCAGCAGCAATGCAGAGACTTGGCTCTGTGCTGGGAGTGGAACTCTTTCCATACAGAATCCCCCTGGAAGCATGGTCTCGGGAGAAGAAAGTACAAAGAAACTCTTGTAAGTCTGGCAATTTCATTCGTGGTTTCCTTGTGTTTACCAAAATCCCACCCAGGCACCTCCAACTTCAGCTAATCCTCCTAAAAACAAAATTCTTTGTTGGTTCTTTCCAGCCTTATTCTCTCAACCATCATTTTCGCATGCCAACTCCTTAACTACGTATGATTATATTGATCCATGTATCCTGGAATCAAAGCTGAGCATAGGCCTGAGACCTTGAGATGTTCACTTCCTAGCTCATTTTGACAGATTTATTTGAGGAGGTATTTTTGTTGTTGTTTTCTTTTAACCCAGTTTTGTTGCTTTTTCCATCGAAGAATATCTTCAGCTTCAAGGCCAAGTAGATAGGCCTCTATAGTGTGCACCTGAAATTAGTCTCCTCCATGTAAATTACCTTCCCTGTCAAGGCACAGACACCTCAGCCCTTCTCTGGCAATGAGAAGTTCCTGGTGTAAACATCTACTGCAAAACGCAATGTGGTGTGACTGCCATCTGCTGACAGGGTCCTGACATTACAGGATGGGCTACCAGGCACTTTTGGCAGAATAACCCAGACATACTCCTTTGCAATACATAAGTGTTTTCTGGAGAAAGGAAGATCAAGTTTGGCCATGAACTTTGTCCATATTGAACACCAAAAGCCCCACGCTTTTTGTGGAAGAGCTACAAAGGCGTAGGAGGTTGATTTTGGTTTGTGGTAGGCTTTCAACTTCTAAATGTGGGGAAATGGGATTGTTAGCTACTAATTTCCCATTCCCATCAGCTACCAAGCTCCCAGAGCAGAACCTAGCATCATAAACCCAGGGGTAATGTCGACTGATTCTGTGAGTTCCTGCCATATGGAGATTGTTAAGAGATGAAATACTTGGAGTCTTCCTCATTAACCATCACTCTAAATTCTTTCTCTATAAGAGAAAAGATTGTGTTTCTTAGAAACCAAATGATAAAACATTAAGTATTGAGATTTAAAAGATGGGAGACTTTTTTCTCATCATATAAGCCATGCCTTCATGTTTAATGATAAGAACTGCCAATTTTGTATCAGCATATCCTTGAAGTCAGAGCCAAACACTTGTTCCTCCATGACATCCTTCCCTCCTACATTTATCTTTAGGATTTGTGGAACCACACAACTGGCAGCCAAGTTCCTATTGCTGACATCAGTGGGTATTGCCACTTATTTCTATGTCTAAGAATGAGACCTTGCATCACTGTGAATAGAGTGCAACAGGGGTGGATTTCCCAGTAAGCAGTGGTCATGCAAACATACATCATAGTGGGATAAAACCAAACTTCTTGAAAAGCCTATTTCCTGTTACAAGCAACTAATCCAACACTGAGTCCTGTTGCTGTCTATCAGCCAAGATTCCTTCATTAAAGGCATGGGAACCAAGATCTATGATCTCATAAACATGAAGAGTATGCTTCAAACTTTACTAAGTCAATGTTATAAAACAATTGACTTTATACT